>NC_083413.1:96363323-96547797 GCF_020745735.1 Hemiscyllium ocellatum | reverse complement strand
CCCCACCCTCTCTCTCTCTGGCTCCCTCCCTCTCTTTCTCTCACCTCCTCCCTTTCCCTCTCTCTTGCCTCCCTCTCTTTCCCTCTCTCACACCTCCTCTCTCTCGCTCACTACCTCTCTCTCTGTCGCCCCTCCTCCTTCTCTCTATCTCACCCTCCTCCCCCACTTTCTCATCCCCTCACTCGCGCTCTCGTCCACTTCTCTCTCTCTCGCCTCCCCTCTTTCCCTTGCCCCCTTCACTCTCTCTCTCGCCATCGTCTCTCTCGCCCCCTCCCACTTTCTCTCGCCCCTCCCTCTCTCTCTCTCTGTCCCCCTCCCTCTCTCTCTCGTCCTCTCCCTCTCTCTCTCGCCCCCTCCCACTCTGTCGGTCCCCTCCCTCTCTGTCTCTCACCCCCTCCCTCTCTCTCTCGTACCCCTCCCTCCCTCCCTCTCTCTCATCCCCTCCCTCGCTCTCTCACCCCCTCCATCTCTTTCTCGCCCCCTCCCTCTCTCTCGCTCACCCCCTCCCTCAGTCTCTCTTTCAACCCACGCCCTCTCACCCCCTCTCTCTCTCACCCCTCCCTGTCTCTCACACACCCCTCCCTCTCTCTCCAACCCCTCCCCTCTCTCTCTGTCTCACCCGTCCCTCTCTCTCTCCGACCTCCATCTCTCTCTCTCTCGTTCCCTCCCTCTCTCTCGCCCCCTCCCTCCCTCTCTTGCCAACCTCCCTCTCTCTCTCTCGACCCCCCTCTCTTTCTCGCGCCCCCTCTCTTTCTCGCGCCCCCCTCTCTTTCTCTCGTCCCATCTCTCTCGTCTCCACCCTCTCTCTCACCTGTCCCCGCCCTCTTTCTCTTGCCCCCCTCCCTCCCTCTCTCTCGACAGCTCCCTCTCTCTCTCTCCTGCCCCCTCTCTCTATCTCTTTCGCCGCCTCCCTCTTTCTCTCGCCCATCACATCCCTTTCTCTCTTGAGAGAGAGGGAGGGGTTGACAGAGATGGAGGGGGTCGAGAGAGAGGGAGGGGGCGAGAGAGGGAGGGAGGGGGACGAGAGGGGGGGCGAGAGAGGGATTGAGGGGGCTGGAGAGAGAGGCAGGGGGCGAGAGAGAGAGGCAGGGGGGCGAGAGAGAGGCGGGGGGCGGGGGGGCGAGAGAGAGAGAGAGAGGGAGGGGGACGAGAGAGAGAGCGGGAGGGACGCGGACGAGAGACAGAATGGGAGGGCAGGCGAGATAGAGAAAGGGAGTTGGACGAGAGATGGACAGAGGTGAGCAAAATAGTGTGGGGGCGAGAGAGAGAGAGATAGAGAGGGATGAGACAGAGGGAGGAGGAGGAGAGAGAGAGGGAGGGGTGACAGAGATGGAGGGGGGCAAGAGAGAGAGGGAGGGGGCGAGAGAGGGAGGGAGGGGGACGAGAGAGGCACGGGTGCGTGAGAGAGAGAGAGGGAGGGGTGCGAGAGAGAGGGATGGGGCGAGAGAGAGGGATGGGGCGAGAGAGAGGGAGGGTCGTGAGAGAGGATGGTGGCGAGAGAAAGGGAGGGGGCAAGAGAGAGAGGGAGGGGGACGAGGGCGAGAGGGAGACAGGGAGGGTCTCAAGAGCGAGAAAGAAGGGGGCGAGAGAGAGAGAGGGAGGGGGCCAAGAGAGATAGAGGGGGTGAGAGAGATAGGGAGGAGACGAGATAGTGAGAGTGAGGGGGACGAGAGAAAGAGAGGGAGGGGGACGAGAGAAAAAGAGGGAGGGGGACGAGAGCGAGAGAGGCAGGGGGCGAGAGAGAGAGGGAGGGGGCGAGAGAGAGAGGAAAAGAGGGAGTGAGTGAGAGAGAGAGAGAGGGAGAGGGGCGAGAGAGAGAGAGAAAGGGAGGCGAGAGAGAGAGGGAGGGTGCAGGAGTGAGAGGGCGGGGGCGAGAGGGAGTGGGACGAGAGAGAGAAGGGGGACGAGAGACAGAGGGGGCGACAGAGAGAGGGAGGGTGCAGGAGTGAGAGGGCGGGGGCGAGAGGGAGTGGGACG
Organism: Hemiscyllium ocellatum; assembly: GCF_020745735.1. Classification (NCBI taxonomy): domain Eukaryota; kingdom Metazoa; phylum Chordata; class Chondrichthyes; order Orectolobiformes; family Hemiscylliidae; genus Hemiscyllium; species Hemiscyllium ocellatum. Next base: position 96,545,820 of record NC_083413.1, on the reverse strand, counting down.
AGAGAGAGAAGGGGGACGAGAGACAGAGGGTGCGACAGAGAGAGGGAGGGGGATGAGAGCACGAGGGAGGGGGACGAGGGAGGTGGCGAGAGAGAGAGGGGGCGAGAGAGAGAGGTAGTGGGCGAGAGAGAGAGGGAGGGTTCAAGAGAAGAGGGAGGGGGCGAGAGAGAGAGAGAGAGATCAGGAGAAAGAGATCAGGACAAAGAGTAGGGGTTGGAGTCAGGGGGAACAGAGGGAGTTAAACCCAGCTCCTGAGCTCAGGGCGCGGTGCCCTCCCCTTCCCTGAGGACCAGGACTCGGGGCTGAGTCTGTCTCTCTCCAGCTCAGCTTCTCCAACACAAAGACACACAACAACATCTGTCACCCTGCTGCTCGGCACGCTTTAATCCACATTTTTATTGGTTACAAATGGAAGTGATGGATACAGTCAGTGGGATGGTGCCTTTTCTCACTGTTCCCTGAGTTGTGAGAAACATTGAAATGTTTCCCTGTAACCCCTCCTGTGGGATAAGGATGGACAAATCAGCGCTCCCCTCAGTCTGTTATCATAGCGACAGGCTGCTCCATCGCTGAAACACTGAACTGAAATGAGAAAATCCCGGATGGTGTGATTAATGAGGGAATTTGATGGATGGATGGATTTGGGTGAAGGGATATTTCAGCACATTCTTCAGCTGCTGCCTGAACTTAGTCTGGGTCACGGCATAAATCGCGGTGTTTGTGCAGCAACTGAGGAGCTGCAGCATGAAGCCCAATTCCTGCACAAAGTCATCGAGAGACAGAGGGGTGTCCACAATCCACCACATCCGGTACCATATAGAATAAACCATTAACGTTGACCATAACAGGATGAAATTGGCCGAGATCACAAACAGTAAAAGGATGGATTTTTTTCGGTTTCTCATTTCAGTGTCAGACTGAGCGTCCCCATTGGTGTGAGCGCGGAATCTCCTGCGGGCTCTGCTGGTCACTAAAATGTGTCTGACGGTGAGAACATTGAGCAGCAGAATCAGGAGAAATGGGACACCCGGGGTTAGAATGTGGTGGAGGGACTCGATTGTGACCCAGACACTGGAGGATAGAATAGCTTCTGTTACATCACAAAACCAGGGGGCGTTCCCCAGCAAATACTGAGCCGTGAGAATAAAATACCAGGAAATGTTCTTTAAACAGCTCAGCACAGTCACTGCTCCCAGAACCACAGCCACCGTTTTCTCACTGCAATATTTACTTTTCAGCTTCTGGCAACAAATGGCCACAAACCGATCAAAGGTGAAAGTGACGGTGAACCAGACAGAGCAGTCAGTGGCTGCATAAAGCAGGACGGCGTGGATATTACACACGGGGATGGAGTACAGGAAATTAAACTGTTCCCAATAAACAATGGGAATGTGTCTCAGGATCAGGTCGAGGATAATGACCAGAAGATCCGCCGCCGCCATGGCCCCCAGGTAACGTCTGACACATGGAGACAATCCTCAATCTTTATAAAGCAGGACGTAGATGGTCACTACGTTAACTGTGAGGAAGGAAAACAAACCCATTATCCATCAGCCTGTAGGCAAAGGGACCCGTTTGATCGGGTACCCAGTGAGATTTTCAAATGTGTCCCTGTATTCAGGGATTTATTAAAATAATTGGAGCTGCAATAACAAATGGGAAGGTCGGAATTACTGACAAAAATGTGACATAAACCACAAGAAACCCTCCCTCCCCAAACACACAGAGACACATCCATAAGGACAGATGGTTTCGGGAACATTCCCACACACTCGATCACTCAAGAGCAGACACAGGTCACTCCTTCCCAGTTCCTCATACGAGGGTGGAAACGTTGCTATCCTGAAGGATTCTCTCCCAGTTTCCTGAAGACAAACGGAGTTTGGGAATTCCTGTATTTTTGTCTAAATTTTGTTCGATCCTGTGTCGTGAAGAAATGTAAACCCAGGGAAAACGTATTCACCCCTTTAACTCGCTGAGGGGCCTTCAGAACAGTGTCTCCTTCTCCCTGGAACGGGATCTCTTCCCTCGGGATCTTATCGTTTGTTCAATTCACTGATATCCGGCCGTTCACAAACAACGTCAGGGACTGAACGTTCGGGGGAATGTCAGATATGGAATGTCGGGGACAGATTTTTCCGTGGAGCTCCGTGACCTGTCCATCACCTTTCCCCCCACCCCATCCACCCCACCAACATGATGTACTGTGCACAGGCTACATATCTGTCCAGCGTGGGGAGCTGCACTGACCACATCATTGTATTAACTATAAACCTGAACCAGACAGTCTGACCAGCACAGCGACCTGTGCAGTGATCACCCGTGAATTGATCTGTAAACCAGGAGCAGTTACCCTCCCAGCATGTAGGACTGTGTACCCCACCCCAGTGCATTGATCTGTAACCCAGGAGCAGTTACCTTCCCAGCATGTAGGGCTGTGTACACTACCCCAGTGCATTGATCTGTAACCCAGGAGCAGTTACCCTCCCAGCATGTAGTACTATGTACACCACGCCAGTGCATTGATCTGTAAACCAGGAGCACTTACCCTCCAGCATGTCGGACTGTGTACAACACCGCAGTGCATTGATCTGTGAACCAGGAGCAGTTACCCTCCCAGCATGTAGTACTGTTTACCCCACCCCAGTACATTTCTCAGTTACACTGTGTGAGATCTCTGCCCAGTGTGGGGAAACTTGCAGCCCATGATGGAAGTGACAGGACGTACAGCTCCCACCCATTTCCAGCTCCATATCTCCATTGTGCCATGACAAGGGGGTGCTGTGGGTGTGAACATCACTGCCAGAGAGAGATGGTGGGGGAATCAGTTTAAATATCACCACATGGGAGGGGTTTGGGGTATAGACAGAGAGGGGGAGACTGAGAGACAGTGTCATGGAAGGATGTGTTCCCAGGTTTCAGAATGCTGCAATGTCGACATTTCAATAACATCCTGTAACATGAGCCTGTCTTCCCAGGAAAGATGGGAAAAAGGGAGATTGGTGTGAGTTAAAATGATGGAGAGTTTTGGGAGTAGTTACAACAGAATCTGTGACTCACTGGGCTGATTCTAACAATAATTTACCTCAGTGTCATTTTCATTGAGTGTGACAGAGAGATTATCTGTACGAGGCCAAGCTAGATTCCTGGTGCTATCTTATCAAACACAACTCATTGACTACCCACACCACCCCGCCCCCCCCCCCCCCCCCCCCATGGTGTCCGTGTCATTCAATACCAGCCCGATTCTCCCACCCATCATGGCTGGAGGGACTCACAGTCGCCCGGGTTCCCCTGGATATTCCATGACCCCTGGCACTGGTGCCATCTTTGAAAGGCCAATGGGCACACAGTTGAACTTTCTCAGCTTGGAGCTGCCCTGTACAGTTTACCCCGAGCATGGCAGATAAGGGGCAATTACACCACGGTTTGTCGACAGGGGCACGGAGCTCCTGGTGGATGGGCTAGTACAGAGGGTGACCATTCCCTTCCCAGATGGAGCCACACCACCAGACCCACCAAGCCTGGTCTGAGCTCCCCACCCAGATCAGTGCAGTATCTGCGGTCTGAAGGAGTGTCCAACAATACAGGACAAGCATCAATAACCTTCCCCGCTCTGTCAGGATAAGGGTCACTGTATTTTCTTTGCTCCCTCACACTCACTGTATATCTGTTAGAGCACCTACCCCCGAACAAAGCTCCTGCTCATATACACCCAGCGCTCTCTGTTCCTGCAGCCCCTTTTTAATGGCACAGCCTGTTTTAAACTGTCTTTCATTATCTTTCATACCAAAGTGCATCACCTCATACTGCTCTGCATTGATCCCCGTCTACCAGCGTGTCACTGTCCTGTTAGAATTCCACACTGTCCTCCATAACTTTACAATTCTTGCAGGTTTGGTACCATTTACAAACATTAAGATTATCATAGTGTCACAGTCCCCATGAAACATCTGAAATCCTGCCCCACACACAGGAGTGTGAGCAAGTGAAATACTGATATATTCCCACGGACAGAGTCGAATAATGACAAGCTGTTAATGGAGCAACAAAAATCCTGACATATACGAGACAGAGTAGATGAAATATTGACAAAGCACAGAGCAAGAGAAATCCGGATAGGTTCCACTTATCGATATTCATCAGGGTATAATGGAATGAAGTTGAAATTATGTACTGTACCTTTAAGAGAGAGTGAATGCTGTTCTGAACTGAGAGCTTAGAAATACCTGTGATATGAGAGGTTGGCAGACCAAGAAACAATATATTGCTATAGAGCTGGAGTCGGGTTATAAGCAGTTAAGAGATAGATGGCCTTTCAGTTCACTTTCAGTGTTAAAAAATACATTATTGTTTTTATTTAAACAGTGGAACTTGGGAATGCACTCTCACTCATATTTAACAGTTTATGAGGCGAATTGAGCATTTATTTATGTTTAGTTTAAATTACCAGATGGGATCTATGCCGTGTCCTAACAATTGCTGTGTGTGTATCTGTGTGTCTCTCTGTGGGGCAGGTCTGGCAGTCTCTGTGGTGCTGAAAGTGATGCAATGCCACCCTCTGCTGGCTTCTCCATGCCAATGCACCGGCATTGGCAGAGGGTGAAAACCAATAGGGATACATTCAGAGAGGGGGAGGGAGAGGGCAGCTGCTCACAGCACCATTCAAACTGATATCTTATCCATGTACTGATCTAAATGCCCTTTAAACTTTGTAACTGTCCCTGCTTTCACCACTTCCTCTGGAAGTTCATTCCACACACAAGCCAGCTTCTGTCTAAAATAATTACCTCTCCTGACTTTTGTAAATCTTTTTTCCCCACACCTTAAAATATCCCTCAGTTTTGAATCCCCGACTCTGGGGAAAAGACATCAGCCCTTAAGCTTATCTGTACCCCTCATCATTTTATAAACCTCTGCAAAGTTACCCCTCCCTCTCATACTCTCTAGTGAAAAATGTCCCAGCCTACCCAACTTGTCCTTTTAGCTCAATCCCTCCATTTCCAGCTTAATAATATCAAGGTCAGTAATATCAAAGTGAATAGTCAATGTATTTAATAAGGGTAGTGGAGACCAAAACTAGAGGACATAGTTGTAAGGTAAGAGGGGAAAAATTTAAAAGTGACCTAAGGGGCAGCTGTTTCACCCAGAGGGTGGTGTGCCTATGGAAATAGCGGGCAGGACGCCCAGACTGGACACAGTATTCCGGGAGAGGTCTCACCAATGTCCTGTACAACCACAACATGACGTCCCAATTCCGATACTCACAGGTCTGACCATTGAAGACAAGTGTGCAAAACACCTTCTTAATCACATTATCTATATGAGAGTAAAAAGTGAAGTCTGCAGATGTTGGAGATCAGAGCTGAAAATGTGTTGCTGGTTAAAGCACAGTAGGTCAGGCAGCATCCAAGGAACAGGAAATTCGACGTTTCGGGCATAAGCCTGATGAAGGGCATTGGCCCGAAACGTTGAATTTCCTGTTCCTTGGATGCTGCCTGGCCTGCTGTGCTTTAACTAGCAACACATTTTCAGCTCTTATCTATACGAGATGCAACTTGTAAAGAATAATACCTGATGGCCGAGGTCTCTGTTCTACAACACTGCCAAAGGCCCTGCGTTTAATTGTGTAAGTCCTACTATTGTTTGGTTTACCAAATCCAATACCTCGCATTAATCCAAACTAAACTCCATCTGTCACGCCTCGGCCAGTGAGTGATATTACCACCTCCTCACCTTCCCCGTTTAATTTTAAAATGCCCATCCCTCTTCAGGAGACCTGCACACTCCGGCCTTGATTTTCACAAAGACCCTGAGCTTGGTTTGCCTTGTGTGGTTAGGGGGAAGAGGGACAGATTGCAGACACAGTCAGTGGGGAGGAGAGGCTGGACAGTAATCAGCTGCCTGGTATCATTTCATGGTTTTAGGCAGTGGGCAGACACACGTGAGAGTTGGGTTATACTGATCGGTGTTTTGGGACCAGAAAGTATGGTCTTTCTCCGTGTCTGGTGTTCAGTAATAAATGTCTATTTGAGACCCTTCATTGGGCAGAGTATGTCTGCAGGATTCCTTTCTCTAATATTGTAGACTACAGATATTAGTGATTAAAGATGTTCATAGTTAATTTCGATCTTGCACTTGTTTAACAAAACAAAATGTTTTGTGAACTCAGATTTCTCCAGTTTCCTCATTTCCCCTCCCCCGACCTTGTCTCAGTCGATTCCCTCGAACTCAGCACCGGCCTCCTAACCTGCAATTTTCTTCCTGAACTCTCCCCCCCCACCCCACTCCGGCCTATCACCCTCACCTTGACCTCCTTCCACCTATTACATCTCCATCGCCCCTCCCCCAAGTCCCTCCTCCCTACCTTTTATCTTAGCCTGCTGGACACACTTTCCTCATTCCTGATGAAGGGCTTGTGCCCAAAACGTCGAATTCCCTGTTCCTTGGATGCTGCCTGACCTGCTGCGCTTTAACCAACAACACATTTTCAGCTCTGATCTCCAGCATCTGCAGACCTCATTTTTTACTTGTTGTTCAGTAATGGTAACCTGATTATAATAAATCCACACCGAGCTGAATGCTGGCCCTTAAAATGTGACCCAAAATCTGGGTATAGTAGTGTAGTGGATAGTGTCCGTGCCTCTGAGCCATGGCTCTGGGTTTGATTCCAATTCCTGAAATTGTTCGGCCTGTCAGAACATGTCACAGCATGTCAGAACAGGCTGATGGACAAACACACAGGAGAATAATGTTACAGCTTTATGGGTATTGCCGAGTGGTGTTCGTGTCCCTACCTCCGGGCACAAAGGTCTAGGTGTAAATCCCACAGAAGTGTCTCCTAATATATATGAACAAACTGATTAAACTGGTTTTAGAATTGTGACTCGATGGAGAAAGAACAGGTGTCGGTGTTGAATTTCAGCATTTAGGCCCGGGATTATTGAAAGTACAGCCATTCGTGTTGATTGAAGTCACATTTCGCAGCAGTAAAGGTTTACAAAATCAGAACGGTCATGGATAGAGTTTGTAGTCAAGGTTTTTCCCCAGGTCAGGGGCGTCCAAAACTAGAGGACATTGGTGGAAAGTGAGAAGGGAAAGATTTTGAAGAGCCCTAAGGGCCTTTTCACACAGAGGGTGGTGTGCGTATGGAATGAGCTGCCAGAGGAAGTGGTGGAGGCTTGTACAACTACATCATGTAAAAGGCATCTGGATGCTGACAGACCTGCTGAGCTTTTCCAGCAATTTCTGTGTTTGTTAAAATAAAACATTCATTTTAACACAGGTATCTGTGTTAGCTGTCTGGATACAGAATTGGCTGGCCTGCAGAAGACAGCGAGTGGGAGTGGAAGGAAAATATTCTGCCCGGAAGTCAGTGGTGAGTGGTGTTCCACAGGGCTCTGTCCTTGGGCCTCTACTCTTTGTAATTTTTGTTAATGACTTGGATGAGGGCATTGAAGGATGGGTCATCAAGTTTGCAGATGACACAAAGGTTGGAGGTGTCGTTGACAGTATAGAGGGCTGTTGTAGGCTGCAGCGGGACATTGACAGGGTGCAGAGATGGACTGAGAGGTGGCAGATGGAGTTCAACCTGGATCAATGCAAGGTGATGCATTTTGGAAGGTTGAATTTGAAAGCTGAGTACAGGATTAAGGACAGGATTCTTGACAGTGTGAAGGAACAGAGAGATCTTGGTGCGCAGGTGCATAGATCCCTTAAAATGGCCACCCAAGTGGACAGGGTTGTTAAGAAAGCATATGGTGTTTTGGTTTCATTAACAGGGGAATTGAGTGTAAGAGTCGTGAGATCTTGTTGCAGCTCTATAAAACTTTGGTTCGAACGCACTTGGAATACTGCATCCAGTTCTGGTCACCCTATCATAGGAAAGGTGTGGATGCTTTGGAGAGGGTTCAGAGGAGGTTTACGAGGATGCTTCCTCGACTGGAGAGCTCATCTTATGAGGAGCGGTTGACTGAGCTCGGAATTCTTTCATTGGAGAAAAGGAGGAGGAGAGGGGACCTAATTTAGGTTTTCAAGATTATGAGAGGCATAGATAGAGTCGATAGCCAGAGACGATTTCCCAGGGCAGAAATGGCTAACACGAGGAGTCATAGTTTTAAGCTGGTTGGAGGAAAGTTTAGAGGGGTTGTGAGAGTCAGGTTCTTTACACAGAGAGTTGTGAGAGCATGGAATGCGTTGCCAGCAGCAGTTGTGGAAGCGAGGTCATTGGGACCTTTTAAGAGACTGCTGGTCATGTATATGGTCACAGAGATTTGAGGGTGCATACATGAGGATCAGTGGTCAGCACAACATCGTGGGCTGAAGGGCCTGTTCTGTGCTGGACTGTTCTATGTTCTATGTATTCTGAATACATTAAACATTTTATTTTTTAATGACGCAGGGACATATAAACATATCTTCAAATCGACCGAGACCATTTTCTGCTCAGGGTATGGCTCTGTGTATGACAGCAGCAATAATGCACCAACAATGAACAGGGAATGTGATGGAGACATAGTTTGGACAATGTACAAGGAGACCTCACATGGTCCAGTTTGGGACAGAATGACATTATTGTGTGATTCAACTCAGAGAGGGAGAAAATGTCATCTGCCCGAGAAGAAACAGCCTATTGCACTCTCTCTCCTTCATTATTCCTCATCACAGTAACGTGTACGAGCTAAAACAAAACTCTACTGTCATCGTTACCATTCTTATTTTTATATAATCCCTGCAGTGTGGAAACAAGCCCTTCGGCCCAATAAGTCCATACTAACCTTTCAAAGAGTAACCTTCCCATGCCCTTACAGTTACCACTGACTTGTGCACCTAAAGTAGAAATCGCTGAACACTATGGACTATTTGAACAATCCATTTGAATTATACAGCTTTGGGCTGTGGGAGGGAACAGGAGCACCCATCAGAAGCTCACGCAGACAAGGGGAGAAGATGCAAATATTGGAACCATTGATAGTAAGTTTACAGATGACATCAGAAAGATGGTGTAGTAGATTATCTCAGAGTACAACAAGACCACAAATAGATGGGACAAAGGGGCAAGGAGTGACAGATGAAGTTTAATTTAGATTAATACTCGAGGTTACGCATTTTGGGAAGGCAAATCAGGGCAGAAATGATACACTTAATGGTAAGGGCCTGGTGAGTGTTGTGAAACAAATGGACATAGGGCTGCAGGTACATTGTTCCTTGAAAGTGGAGTCGAATGCAGACAGTGCGGTACAGAACGCATTTTACACATTTGCCTTAATCAGACAGAGCATTGACTACAGGAGTTGTGGTGGCATGTTGTATCTGTACAGGATGTTAGTGAGGCCACTTTAAGAACAGTGTGTACAACTCGGTTTTCTGCAGAAAAGATTTACACGGATGTCCCAGGACTGGAGGTTTGAGCTTTAGGGGGAGGTTGATTAGTTTGAGGTGTTTCTCCCTGGAGTGTCAGAGGCTGAAGGGTGACATTATAGAGGTTTATAAAATCATCCGGGGCATGGATATTCTGAACAGCCATGTTCTGCACCCCAGGATAGGGGAGTCCAGAACAGGAGAGCATAGGTTGGAAGGGAGAGGGCGAATGATTTAGAAGGGACCTGAAGTTAAATGTTTCACACAGAGAGTGGTGTGTGTACAGAAAGTGCTCTCAGAGGAATTGCTGAAGGCGGTTACAATCGCACATTTAAAAAAGTATCAGAAAGAGGAGGGATATTGGCCAAATGCTGGCAAATGGGACCGGATCAGATGTGAAATCTGATCGGAGTGAACAGATTGGACCATCAGGTCTGTTTCCGTTCTGCGTGATTCTCTGATTCTATAAGAGGGATGACGAAAATTCTGGAAGTACGTTTCAATCAGAATCCTCTTCACTGGACGTTTATCATGCCTCTATGTTCACATTGATTGAAAGTTGCGTTCGTGAAATATTTGACAGAGAACTGAGTTATGGATAATGGGACGCAGACAGGAAAGTGGGGCTGAGTCCACAACGTAATCAGCCACAATCTTAGGGCCTGGTGGATAAGGTTCAACGTATCTAATGACCCACTCCTGTCCCTCAATCCCATGTTCCTGTGTTCCATTCAGCCCATTAAACCTGTTAGGCAGGAGCATTTAGAGGCTACTTACTTCTATAACCTGGTGCACAGAAACAGAAGAGATCATTCGGCCCTTCAAGTCTGTCCCACACGCTTTGAGATGATTTGAGAAATGTAATTGTAAAACCCAGGCTGGGTATGAAAGAGGCCCCTCATCTCTCTTCACAGAGCTTCCCCAATCTGCAACTTGTGCTCCATTTGTTGGTCATGTTGTAGACCCAAATTCACTATGAATACAGGTCCCATACCTCACCCAGCGATGGCTCATAAAAGAGGAAGCTACCCTGAGGATCTCCCACAGAGGTGACCCAGGACTGAGATGATGAAAATCTTCCTTTGTGCCATGTTTGACTCCAAACACTGGAGAGTTTTCTCTGATTCCCATTATGTTCAGATTTGTTATGCTCCTTGACGTCAACAGAAGTCAACAGAAGCCTTGATATCAGGGCCAGTCATTTTTACCTGACCCATTGTGTCAACCTCTTTTGTTCATATCAATAAGCCATGGTATAGGAGCAGCAAGGGTTTTCTTCAAACAGGTGGGATTGAATGTCAGGGTTTCTCTTCTCAAGGGTGTTCGGGAGCCAGATGACTGAGAATATTATGATGCGGTTGATTGGTGGTGGGGATGGTGTTTTGAAACGTGTAGTAAGGAGATGGCCTTTATCCAAGATACAATTATTCCTTCCTATATGGAGACCCGTAGAGGATGGGAATGGCTGCCTGCTTCTGAATGAAGGAACTATGGCTGCTTTCAGGACTGGGGTATTCACCAACATAATATACTGTACATGGACACACTGTAACATTAATAGAGTGAGAGCTCCTTCAATTCCTCTACCTCTCCCCATGTAATGGCTACTCTGCAGATTCCTTATACACCTTCAGGAATCCCACTATACTGGGAAAATAAGGATACATCTGGCAGCTTCCCGCTGAGGGAGAAGCAATGTATTGACCTCATCCACCATATACATCCACCATCACCGAATGGTGACATTGATGTTGAGATACTGGGAGATGATGGAGCTGACACCGACTCTGGCCTGGAAAGTTTCGGATCACAGAAGCTGAATGAAACTGTGACCCTAATAGCCACCGGCAGCACCGTCTTCCCCCTGGCGTGAAGCTGCAGGTCGTGTTGAAGAAGGTGACACCGCTCTGTGACCAGATCCGTGTTCAGTCAAGATCCCCTCAACACTCTGTTCCTGGGTTAAGTGTAACTTGGGAAGCTGTTCCTGGAAAACCTGGAGTGGATACAGCAGATCCCTTTCCCTACACACACTCACTCTGTGGTTTCAGAGCTTCCCCTGTCTGCAGCCTCTGCTCCATTTGGTGTTCATGTTACACACCCAGATGCTGTTACCATAGTCCCCGTGCTCCATCCAAAGTTGGGTCACCAAATCCTCCGGTCTCACTGAATGTCTGAGGCAGCACACAGCACAAGCCCCAGCAAACCATCCCCAACACCTCCACTAGCGTTTCAGCAAAAGGAGTCAGTCAGAAACCCCTTGGCTACAAATATTGTGGACCAGACCAGATCCCCGCAAAATATTTTAAGAAGGCCTCTTAGACCCAAGCCATTCGTTATTTTAAAGAGAGATGTGAAGTGCGTTTTCCAGATATGTTGTGACTGGTCAAAGCACTCAACATTAAGCCAAATATAATCTATTCAAATGCTTTAGTTAAAATACAATCAAAGAAAATTTTGGGAGAGCTTATATGTTGGTACACTTACACAAACAATAGATACCGTACCTTCTTGGTATACACTGCTTGGCACAAAGATCAATTCAAATACAGATTCTTACAGGCAGTTTTTTGATCCAGGAAAAATCAACATCAACAACCATCTCAGAGAGAAAAGCAGCTGGGGATCATGTATTGAAACTTCGAACCCTGCTGGGATCTCCAACAGCTTCTGAATGCTGCAGCTAAAAACAAAACGAGAAACCCTGGTCTGTGAGAGCTGGCCACTGCCCTTCCATTGTTACCACTGTTTTAATAAAACCTAAAGGCCTCCTCAGATATTTACTTAAACTGTTTTCAGACAGCAGTTCCGCACCTCTGCCTTTAAAATCTCTCTTAAAAAAAACAAGACAAAATAACCTTTTGATAGTGATAGGAACCTCAGAACTCCACCTTTAATAAAATGATCTATCAATATACAAAGATGGATTCATGTTAGACCTCCTAATCTTCTTCTATTAGTAGCAGATAGAAAGGATAGTGAAGAAGGTGTTTGGTATGCTTTCCCTTATAGAACATAGAACAATACAGCACAGAACAGGCCCTTCGGCCCACGATGTTGTGCCGAACATCTATCCTAGATTAAGCACCCATCCATGTACCTATCCAATTGCCGCTTAAAGGTCGCCAATGATTCTGACTCTACCACTCCCACGTGCAGCGCATTCCATGCCCCCACCACTCTCTGGGTAAAGAACCCACCCCTGACATCTCCCCTATACCTTCCACCCTTCACCTTAAATTTATGTCCCCTTGTAACACTCTGTTGTACCCGGGGAAAAAGTTTCTGACTGTCAACTCTATCTATTCCTCTGATCATCTTATAAACCTCTATCAAGTCACCCCTCATCCTTCGCCGTTCCAACGAGAAAAGGCCGAGAACTCGCAACCTATCCTCGTACGACCTATTCTCCATTCCAGGCAACATCCTGGTAAATCTTCTCTGCACCCTCTCCAAAGCTTCCACATCTTTCCTAAAGTGAGGCGACCAGAACTGCTCACACTACTCCAAATGTGGCCTAACCAAAGTCTTGTACAGCTGCAACATCACTTCACGACTCTTGAATTCAATCCCTCTGCTAATGAACGCTAATACACCATAGGCCTTCTTACAAGCTCTATCCACCTGAGTGGCAACTTTCAAAGATCTATGTACATAGACCCCAAGATCCCTCTGTTCCTCCACCAGACTAAGAACCCTACCGTTAACCCTGTATTCCGCATTCTTATTTGTTCTTCCAAAATGGACAACCTCACACTTGGCAGGGTTGAACTCCATCTGCCACTCCTCAGCCCAGCTCTGCATCATATCTAAGTCCCTTTGCAAACGACAACAGCCCTCCTCACTGTCCACAACTCCACCAATCTTCGTATCATCTGCAAATTTACTGACCCACCCTTCGACTCCCTCATCCAAGTCATTAATAAAAATTACAAACAGCAGAGGACCCAGAACTGATCCCTGCGGAACTCCACTTGTAACTGGGCTCCAGGCTGAATATTTACCATCTACCACCACTCTCTGACTTCGACCGGTTAGCCAGTTTTCTATCCAATTGGCCAAGTTTCCCTCTATCCCATGCCTCCTGACTTTCCACATATGCCTACCATGGGGAACCTTATCAAATGCCTTACTAAAATCCATGTACACTACATCCACTGTTCTACCCTCATTCACATGCTTGATCACCTCCTCAAAGAATTCAATAAGACTTGTAAGGCAAGACCTACCCTTCACAAATCCGTGCTGGCTGTCCCTAATCAAGCAGTGTCTTTCCAGATACTCATAAATCCTATCCCTCAGTACCCTTTCCATTGCTTTGCCTACCACAGATGTAAGACTAACTGGTCTGTAATTCCCGGGGTTATCCCTATTCCCTTTTTTGAACAGGGGCACAACATTCGCTACTCTCCAGTCCCCTGGTACCACCCCCGTTGAGAGTGAAGACGAAAAGATCATTGCCAACGGTACTGCTATTTCCTCTCTTGCTTCCCACATAATCCTAGGATATATCCCGTCAGGCCCGGGGGACTTGTCTATCCTCAAGTTGTTCAAAATGTCCAACACATCTTCCTTCCTAACATGTATCTCTTCTAGCTTACCAGTCCGTTTCACACTCTCCTCTTCAACAATACGGTCCCTCGCGTTCGTAAATACTGAAGAAAAGTACTTGTTCAAGACCTCTCCTATCTCTTTCGACTCAATACACAATCTCCGACTACTGTCCTTGATCGTTCTCATCATTCTCATGTTTCTCACATAAGCATAAAATGCCTTGGGGTTATCCTTGATCAAATCCGCCAAGGATTTTTCATGCCCTCTCTTAGCTCTCCTAATCCCTTTCTTCAGCTCCCTTCTGGCTATCCTGTATCCCTCCACTGCTCTGTCTGAACCCTGTTTCCTCAACCTTATGTAAGCCTCCTTCTTCCTCTTTACTAGACATTCAATCTCCCTCGTCAACCAAGGCTCCCTCACACGACCATTTCTTTCCTGCCTGATAGGTACATACATATCAAGGACACGTCGTATCTGCTCCTTGAAAAAGTTCCACATTTCCAACACATCCTTCCCTGACAGCCTATGCTCCCAACTTATGCTCCTCAAATCCTTTCTTACAGCATCGTAATTTCCCTTCCCCCAATTCTAAAATCTACCCGGTTGTGCGCACCTATCTCTCTCCATAACCAAGGTGAAAGTCACAGAATTGTGGTCACCATCACCAAAATGTTCACCCACTAACAAGCCCATCACTTGTGTCGGTTCATTACCGAGTACCAAATCCAATATGGCCTCCCCTCTGGTTGGACAATCTACATACTGAGTTAGAAAAGCTTCCTGGACACACTGCACAAACACAGCCCCATCCAATCTACTTGATCTAAAGATCTTCCAATCAATATTTGGGAAGTTGAAGTCGCCCATGTGGCTTCTGCACCTTTCCAAAATCTGTTTCCCAATCTGTTTCTCCACATCTCTGCTGCCATTTGGGGGCCTATAGTAAACACCCAACAAGGTGACTGCACCTTTTCTATTTCTGACTTCAGCAGCCCATACTACCTCCAAAGGCAGATCCCCCTCAAACTTCCTTTCTGCAGCCGTTATACCATTTCTAATTAGCAATGCCACACCCCCTCCTTTTTTACCACCCTCCCTAATCTTACTGAAACATCTGTAACCAGGAACCTCCAACAACCATTCCTGTCCCTCATCTATCCACGTTTCCGTGATGGCCACAACATCGTAGTCCCAGGTACCGATCCATGCCTTAAGTTCACCCACCTTATTTCTGATTCTTCTTGCGTTGAAGTATACGCACTTGAGCCCATCTCTGTGTCCGCAAGTATTCCCTGTCAGTGCTACCTTCTCCACAGCCTCCCTACATTCTTGGACATCCTGACACACAGCTAGCTTACTTGCTGGACTACAAGTCCGGATCCCATCCCCCTGCCAAATTAGTTTAAACCCCCCCCCCCAAAGAGTGCTAGCAAACCTACCCCCCACGATATTGGTGCCCTTCTGGTTCAGGTGCAACCCGTCCTGTTTGTACAGGTCCCACCTTCCCCAAAATGCAGTCCAATTGTCCAAATACCTGAAGCCCTCCCTCCTACACCATCCTTGCAGCCACGTGTTCAACTGCACTCTCTCCCTATTCCTTGCCTCACTGTCACGTGGCACCGGCAACAACCCAGAGATGACGACTCTGTCTGTCCTAGCTTTTAGCTTCCAGCTTAACTCCCTGAGCTCTTGAATGACCTCCCCACCCCTCTTCATACCTATGTCGTTGGTGCCAATGTGTACCACGACTTCTGGCTGCACACCCTCCCCCTTAAGGATTCTGAAGACACGGTCCAAGACGTCTCGGACCCTGGCACCCGGGAGGCAACAAACCATCCGAGAGTCTTGCCCATGTCCACAGAACCGCCTGTCCGTCCCTCTAACTAGAGTCTCCGATAACTAGCGCTCTGCTCCTCTCCCCCTTTCCCTTCTGAGTCTCAGAGCCAGACCTCACTCCACAGACCCCTTAACTGCAGCTTACATCTGCAAGGCTGTCCCCCCCAACAGTTTCCAAAGCTGTATACTTATTGTTTAGGGGAACGACCACAGGGGAACCCTGCACTGCCTGCTTCTTCCCCTTCCCACCTCTAACTGTTATCCAGCTACCTCTGTTCTCCGGCGTAACTATGTCCCTGTAGCTTCTACCAATCACCCTCTCAGCCTCTCGAATAATCCTCAGTTCATTCAACTCCAGTTCCAGTTCACTAACTCGTTCGGTGAGGAGCAGGATCTGACTACATTTCCTGCAGACGAAGTCGGCAGGAGTATCGGTGGTCACCCCTACCTCAAACATCCTGCAGGAGGAACATTCCACTGCCTGCGCTGCTATGATTGTACAATTATTGGTCAGAGTATTGAGTACAGGAGTTGGGATGTCATGTTGCGGCTGGACAGGACATTGATTAGGCCACTGTTGGAATATTGCATGCAATTCTGGTCTCCTTCCTATTGGAAAGATGTCGTGAAACTTGAAAAGGTTTAGAAAAGATTTACAAGTACTAGAGGATTTGAGCTATAGTGAGAGGCTGAACAGGCTGGAGCTATTTTCCCTGGAGAGTCGGAGGCTGAGGGGTGACCTTATAAATGTTCACTAAATTATGAGGGTCATGGATAGGATAAATAAGCAAAATCTTTCCCTGGGGTCGGGGAGACCAGGACTAGTTGGCATAGGTTTAGGGGGAGAGGGGGAAGATATCAAAGAGACCTAAAGGGCAACCTTTTTCACGCAGAGGGTGATACATGTATGGAATGAGCTGCCAGAGGATTTGGTGGAGGCTGATACAATTGCAGCATTTAAGAGGCATGTGGATGGGTATATGAATAAGAAGGGTTTAGAGGTATATGGGCTGGGTGCTGGCAGGTGGGAGGAGATTGGGTTGGGATATCTGGTCAGCATGGACGGGTTGGACTGAAGTGTCTGCTTCTATGCTGTACGTCTCTATGACTCTGTGATTCTGTGACTGCAATGCATATATATATATATATATACAGACTCTGAGCATATAAATGTTCACAAGGAGATTCAATTTCAGTCATTTTACTCCTGCCACAGAATGCCTTTGTCTTTCTTCATCCACATCCCCAGAATGTGTCAAAACTTAGTTTTCTCGCCCTGTCAACTGTATAATTTCAAATTGAATGGCAGCAATAATAAGCTCAATCGAAACAGACTGGTATTTTTTCACCTGAACGTCTCCAAAAGTTTTAAGGGGTCACGATCAGTGATAAAGATTTGTCTCATGAATGTTATTCGCAATTTAAATGCTGCAATGTTGTAACACCAACACCAAGCTCAAGGCTTCCTTCCCCATTGTGGAATAAATCTGTTGATGTTTGCACTGGACACTCCAACCACACGTTAAATAATGGAGCACTCCTCATCTCTCCCATAGTCCTTCTGAATAACATAGCTCCTCATGTCTTAGAATAAAAGAATTACATACTTCTGCACCTCTTAATGCTGAAAACCCTTCACCTGCTACTCCTGGCCTTTGCCAGTAAACCTTACAGTCACAGGTATATGTTTTAAGAAGATCTCGCACATTCTTCTCCATCTCTCACAGAAACCAAACTTTGATTTCTGAACTCAATCATCATCATCAGCCATTTCAGCTTCTAATCTTGCCATTATTTCTCTCTGCTCTTCCACACGAGTTCTCACGACTGCAGGAAGTGAATTGTTGAACTTCTCCAAAATAAGAATCTCTGTAAGAGTGCCATAGCTTTCCTCTGTTTTTAATGCCATTCTATAACCTTTCAAAATTACTTTGTTTGATTTTTTCAAACTCAATGTACGCTTAACGAGGGAGCTTTTTATTTAGATTCTAGAAACGCTGTCTGTAGCTTCTGGCCCAAGCTCATATGCACTTCAGATGGCGTTCTTCACCTCCTCATAGTGGCCAGATACCTCCTCCGATAAGGATGCAAATACCTACCAGCTCTGGGTGGATCAACTAAATCCACATGTTAACTGATCACTATATTTGTTTAGCCACTTTCTCAAATGAAATTAAAAAGGCTTCCCCATCCTTCTCATCAAATTTAGACAATGCCTGAGCGTATTTAAACAAAACCCCATCAGGCCTTTGGCTACTAAAGGATTGCTCATACTTACTATCTTCCTCATTCACCCTACCGTCTGCCTTCATCTCCACCTTCTATGTCAACTTTCCTCTCTAATTACTAACTTTTGAAGTTGAAACTCTCCAGTTTTCTTCTCTCTCTTTCTCTCTTTCTTCTTCATTTCCTTTTCTGTTAAGTCTACTTCTCATTTTAATTTAACTGGTTTCAATTCCTTCTCATGTTCAAGGCGCCTCATTTCAAATTGAATTCCAGCCATTTCCAAAGAGTTTGATGGCGGTTCCACCAAATGTAATTGCCGAGCTATAGCTGTAATTATCTCTCATTTTCTCACAGACAAACACAACCCCAAATCCAGCTTGTCTGCCAACTCCTAATGCTTTGCCGTCGTTACCTTTTGTATAACACTCAACTTCACTTCTTCCACACCCAGAGAACTCTCAGTGACTGAAAGAATCTTTATACACAAAACACGTTTTAAACCAACCGAATTCAACATCTGGAACAACTACCATACGCGACTTTTGAACCCAATAGTCTCCATTGCATACTCTCCAGTGTCTGCATGAGGGTATTCTGGATGCTCTGGTTTACTCCCACAATCTAAAGATGTGCACATCAGGTGAATTGTTTGTAGTTTTCAGGGATGTGTGGGTTAGATGCCTTAGTCGGGGTAAATATGTCATAATAGGGCAGAGGAATGGTTCTGGGTAGGTCACTCATCGGAGGGTCGGTGTGGACTTGTTGTGCCAAATGGCCTGTTTTCACATTGTAGGGATTGTAATTCAAACCCAATTTGGTGTTATTGATTTAGAAACAGACAAGAGTCCACAGTTAGACCAACCAGACTGCCTCAAATTATTTCAAGAAGGTAGCTTGAATGCCAACATTTTCTTATTTTAAAGTTGGATGCGAAGTGGGATTTCCAGATGTGATGCTACTTGCCAAACCACTCACCATTAATTAAAACACAATATACTTAAACACTGTAATGAAAAGCCATACAAAATGAAGAGGATTTTAGAATAACTTAACTATTGGAAACCTTAACTAAACAATGGATACAGTACCTTTTACAAATGAACTGTTCCAATATACTAACATCACCTAAACACACTCCATGGTAAAAAGGAGCATTCAGACATACAGTTCTCCAATCCAGGAGGAAACAGCATCAAGTGAAGTTTCAGAGAGAATAGCAGCTAGGGATAATTTACTAAAGCTTCCAACCCTTCTGCGTCACAAGCACCTGGTGACTTACAGTTATAAGGAAAAAACTAGAAAGCCTGGTCTATGCGAGCTGGCCATTGTTACTACTATTTATTTAAAACCCAAAAACCCTGAAAGTTATTTACTTGAGCCTTTTACAGTAGGCAGTTTGGACTTTAAGATCTCTTGATTAAAAAAAAGAGAAAATAACCTTTTTTAAAATAAAATGTGACAGCATTGTCACACAATTTAGATGCCTGGTCCTTTACTCAATGAGCTTCCCGATGTTCCTGTGCGCAAGGTCACCTGAGTTGGCAAACACAGGTACACTCCAAGTTACAAGGATGTGTCTCATAACTTCTGAAACACGCCTGTCCATGGGCCATCACATGGGACATATCGGGAAGTGAAAAACAGCCTGACACACACCTTTTCACTGTTTCTGAGCTACACAATGCCATCACTCGATACAAAACATATAGCCAAAGCCCAAGGCCAGGGAAAGATACAGAGGGACAGAGATTCACAGTAAAGACAGAAACAGACAATTAATTAACTGGGAGGAGGTTGTGGAAATATGGGGAAAAAGACAGAGCAGTGGGACTAACTGGAGAAGTGAGACCTTTGAGAGTAACATTAAAAGAATGAGAACATTGAAAAAAGACATTGTCAGATCAGCTGAAATAGTTTGTTACATCATATTCTGAATCTCCTGGACAGAACACCACAAACAACATAAACTGAGACAAGATGACAGCCCAGCATGGAGAGCTGTGCAGACCATGCTAGTGTGTTGCTCAGTAAACTGCACTATCTGCCCAGTATGGAGAGCATATGCTAACTATACTCGCATCAGATTACTGTTTCCAATGGGAAGGTTTGCTCGCTCTGCGTGCGTGTGTGTGTGTTTTCATCAGAGTGAGAGAGATAGAGAGTGCGTGTGTGTGCGCGATAGACGTGGTTGAATGCGAAACTCATTGTTTGAGAAGGAACATACCTGGAGGAAACTATTTTAACTACAAACAACTGACAGGCTTTTGGATAATCGACAGAGAGAGAACGAGAGAATTTTCATGGACAGATGAGGTAACGTGTTTGAAAATGTTCAAATAAAGGCATCGTCATGAAAATAGCAATATATATCTGCGTGAACATGAATGACAGATGGATGAGAGGTTGGTGTGAGTTCGAATCAGATTTGCTTCAACAGGTTTGAAACCGGGAGCGTCAGCAGCAGATTATTAGCTTCATTAAGAATGTACTTCATAGCTCAAGGTTCAAAGAGGAGATGGAATAAGCCAGTGAGATACATTGTGGAGTGGTGAGTACTTCAAGTTAGAAATAGACAGGGCATGGAATCAGGAATCAGCTCATTTCAAAGGGATCACCCACAGTTGTGACTTGTCTGCTTCAGCCGCAGATATTGACCAGGGAGGGGATGGAAACAGTGGAAGGAAGTAGAGTTTGTAATCATAACAGTAGACAGTGACCTCCATGCTCTTAATATTAAAATAACAAAGGCAAAGATACAGTATATTGCGGTTATCCGCTGAAACTGAGTAAGTCAACATCGATACCCATGAATAACATTGCCAGAGCAGAGGGAGGCAGTAATTGAACACCTTCGTTGATGTAGTTAGTAGTGGTCTGTAGAGTAAATGTCTGGATTCAGAGTTTCAACAGGATCAATAATAGTGGGTGAAAGTGTAGAATATATGAAAGAACAGTAATACAGCCATAACTAGTTTATAGAAAAAAAGGACAGTGACACTTACCAGGAACACCAACGGTAGCCAGGAAGGGATAATAAAAATATTGAATAATGCAAACAGCGTAATAGATCCGCCATGATAATGACAACCAATAAAATGCAGAAAGATACCAAATATCATCGGATAAACTCCTGTCTATTGTTGGAATATTCCAGTCTAATGTTCTCAGATTCTGATCTCTCCTCCCCCTCTCTCCGAATCTGCTGATCCCTGTCAGCGCTGTCGGTGATGGTCCCGCTCATATTATGGAATAACACATTGAACGGCGCCCATTTATCATTAAAAGATGTAAATGCTCCACTGGGATAATTAGAATCCGTGGAGATTGGCATTAATCACAGTCACTGAACAAATAGGATCAGTTAACCAGTTCCATACATCACTTTTCATATCACTATAAAAGGGACCATTTACCGGTTTTGGATGGAATGGATGAGGGTTGCTGAGAGATGGACCTTAAATCTTTCAATTTTTATTTCTTTTTCCTTGCATACGAGATTATTAGTAGAACACTGCAGGGGTGTATATATGTTCCACTCTGTTTATGAAAGGAAGCAGTTATAAAATAACACATCAGCTACATTAAAAAAAAAATCAGGTGGGCAAGTTTCTAGATGCCTTAACCTACAATATCATACTTATTGACCATTGTGAGGTAACTCTGGGTTTTAAGTGCCCTGTTTTCAAATCCTTTTATAACCTTGAGACAGAGCACTCAGACTGCTGCTCAGGAACAGGCCGAAGCAATTCTGTCCCCATGGGCCTCTTACAGAAGGATAAGAGAAGGCCATTCAGTCCATATTAGCCTGTTGTTACTTGAAAAGGTGGAACTCTGGAATATTAGCACATTTTGCCAACAAAATCATTCAAAATAAAAGGATTTGTTGCTGCAGCTGTATGAGGTGTCACTGAGAGGGCACCTGGAGTTCATTGTTTATGTAACTGAGAAGGGATGGACCACCATCAGATACAGTTTACTGGCTGCTTATAATCCAGGGGTTGATGTGTCATTTAATGTCTTGTGACTGTTATAAAGGGACAGGAGGATCCCATGCAGCCTCTCGAGCCTGTTACAGAGGAGCAGGAAGTGCTTATTTAACATTTCAAGCCTGTTACGCATAAATATTACTTTTAAACTCGTGATGGAATAGGAAGGACCTGATGTGAACAATAAAGTTCCAACTTTGAACAAGACCAATTTTGAAAGTGTTAGATGAGTCCTGTGAAAGGCTAATTGGAATACCCTATTCACAGGTAAAGGGATGGTTGGAAATTGCAAGGCCATCAATACTTGGCTTTAGAGAGTCCAGAGCCAACGTATTCCTGTTAGTGAGAGGGGCAAGGCCGATGGGTGCAGGGAGTGCTGGGTGGGTAGATATATTGATGCTCTGGTCAAGATAAGGAAGAGGCATATGTCAGGTAAACAGAGCTGAAATCAAGTGGATCCCCAGAGGATTTTAAGGGCAGTAAGTGTAATGTCAACGGGGAAATCGGGTCAGAAAAATGTGAACACAAGTTGGCTTTAGAAATAGGGTTAACGAGGTATTGAAGAAATTCTACAAATCTTTTCATGGCAAAAGATTAACTAGGGAGAGAATAGGGCACCTTAAAGATCAGTAAGGCTACCTATATGTGGAACCACAAGAGATGGGAGGGATATGAAACAAGTATTTCTCCTCAGTATTTAAGGTGGAAGGAGTTACAAGAGCGAGAGAATGAAGAATGTATAGTGATATCTTGAAAAGTGTCTATATTACAAGGAGGTGCTGGACATTTTAAAACACATAAAGGTGAACAAATCCCTGGAACCTGATCAGTTGTATCCCAGACGTTTGTGGCATGCTACGAAAGAGATTGCTCTGCATTTTGGAGATATATTTGTATCATTGATTTCCACAGGTGAGGTGCCATAGTACTGGAGGGCTGCTAACATAGTGTCATTTTGGCAAGACAAATCAGGGCAAGGTATGTAGGTAGGGTTCTGTCGAAAGTTGCCACTCAAAGAGAACTCCATTGAAATTTTACAATCCCTCCAGTGACGAAACAGGCTATTCGGCCCATCGAAGCCACACCAACCCTCTAAACAGTATCCTACTGGAGAAACGCCTACCCTGTCCCTCTGAGCCTGCATTTCCCATGGCTAATCCACCTCGCCCACACATCCCTGGGTACTTGGGACAATTTAACATGGCCAATCTCCACTTGCCGGTATATCTTTGTAGTGTGGCAGGAAAACGTAGCACCTGGAAGAAACGCACGCAGACACGGGGAGAATGTGCAAACTCCACACAGGCAGTCATTCAAGGATAGAATTAAACCCAGATCGCCGTGCTCTGAGGTAGCAATGCAAGCCACTGAGGCACTGTGACACCTAGTGGTGCAGGTTCTCCGTTCCTTGAAAGTGCCGTCACAGGTAGACAGCGCAGTGAAGAAGGCACTTGGTGACCTTCGCTTTATTGGTGCGTGCTTCGAGTCTATGCGTTTGCATGACAAAATCTGTACAGGATATTGGTTTGGCTACTTTTGTAATATTGCCTTTAATTCTGGTCTCCCTGTTGTCAGAAAGATGTCAAACTTGAAAGGTTACAGAAGAGATTTTAAAAAATGTTGCAGGTGTTGGAGGGTTAGAGTTACAGGGAGAGTTTGAATATACTGGGAGTATTTTCAAGTGTTGAGGCTGAGGGGTGACCTTAAAGAGGTTTATAAAATCACAAGTGTCATAGATAGGTAAACAGTCACCCTAGGATAGGCGAGTCGAAAATTACAGGACAAAGTTTAAGGTGAGACGGGAAAGATTTATAAAGGGAAATGAGGCACACCTCTTTCAAAGAGAGACTGTTGTGTATATGGATTGAGCACCCAAAGGAGGTGGTGGAGGCAGACACGGTTACACCATTTAAAAGGCATTTGAATGGGTACATGCATGGGAAGGGTTTAGAGGGATATGGGCCAAGTGCTGGCAACGGGGACGAGATTAATTTAAGATATTTGGTCAGAATGGACGACTGGACCGAAGGGTCTTTTTCCGTTGTGTACATCACTGACACTCTGTTGACTCTTGAGTGTATAACACAGAAACAGGAAGAGGCTATCCAGGTTCTGAATTCTGTCAGTTAACTTGTTTGCTCAATTACGGAGAGTCAAATACAACACTACATCATTCAGATTTTGATGGTGTTTTACAGAAACAGGAGAAAGGCTGTTAGTCAAGAGAAGCTGTAAATAATGTGAAGAGGCCATTCAGTCCCTCAATTCCGTTCCACCGGAGCAGCCGTTGAGCAGAGAGCGATTGGAGCCTGTCAGTCAATAGTAAGAGGAGGACATCTATTTTCACAAACCTGGGATCAGAGAGCATCACTCAGTTGCTCGAGACTGGGACAGGAACAGGAGGCAGTCACTCAACTTCTCAAGACTGGGAAACAGGAACAGGAGGCAGTCATTCAATTGCTCGAGACTGGGAAACAGGAACAGGAGACAGTCACTCAACTGCTCGAGACTGGGACACAGAAACAGGAAGGAGTCACTCAACTGCTCGAGATGAGACACAGGAACAGGAGGGAGTCACTCAACTGCTCGAGACTGGGACACAGGAACAGGAGGGAGTCACGCAACTGCTCGAGACTAGGACACAGGAACAGGAGGGAGTCACTCAACTGCTCGAGATTAGGACACAGGAACAGGAGACAGTCACTCAACTGCTCGAGACTGGGACACAGGAACAGGAGGGAGTCACTCAACTGCTCGAGATGAGACACAAGAACAGGAGGGAGTCACTCAACTGCTCGAGACTGGGAAACAGGAACAGAAGGGAGTCACGCAACTGCTCGAGACTGGGACACAGGAACAGGAGGGAGTCACGCAACTGCTCGAGACTGGGTCACAGGAACAGGAGGGAGTCACTCAACTGCTCGAGACGAGGACACAGGAACAGGAGATAGTCACTCAACTGCTCGAGACTGGGACACAGAAACAGGAGGCAGTCGGTTGCACCGTAAGCCTCCAAATAATCAATTGGAATTAGAGAAACAAATATGCAGGGAGACTGAGGAGATTTGCAGGAGCAAAAAAAGGAGGGCTCAGGTTCAGGAGGCTGGAATCAATGGAATCTCTGGAGAGAAAAAGAACGACTAGAGAGAAAATAGGACGTCTTAAAATCCAAAGTGGGCATTCATGTGTAAAACCACAACAGATGGGCGAGGTCCTCAATTTCCCATCTGTGTTTACCACGAAGAAAGATATGAAGATCTTTGACCTTTGGGAGAGGTCGGGGGGAGGTTAGTTGTCATATCCTGGTACCGTTAATATCATAGTAGAGGTGCTGTTGGACATATTAGAATGCATAAAGTCAGAAAAATCTCTTGGTCCTAAACAGATATATTCAAGAGCACTGCAAGAGGCGACAGAAGACAGTTCAGGGGCCAAGGTGCCAGAAGACTGGGCAATAGCAAATGTTGTGCCCTTATTCAAGAAGGGCTGCAAAGAAAAACATGGGAAGTATGCACCAGTAAGCTTCACATCTGTTTTCAGTAAACCGCTTGAGAAGGTTCTGAGAGATAAGGTATGCATGCATTTGGAAAGACAGAGTTTGACTTGGAGCAGTCAGCATGGCTTTGTGCATGGCAGATCATGCCTGCCACATTTTGTTCGAGTTTTTTGAGGAAGTGACCAGAAAGGTTATCAAGGGCAGGGTGGTGGACATAGTCTATACGGATTTCAGTCAGGCCTTTGATAAGGTTCCACATGGTAGGCCGCTCTGGAAGGTTAGATTGCATGGACTCCAAGGTAATCTGGCAAATTGGCGACACAATTAGCTTGACGTTATGAAGCAAATGGCTCTGGTGGAGGTATGCTTGTCGGACTGGAGACCTGTGACTAGTGGAGTGCCTCATTGGTCGGTGCTGGGCCCATTGCTATTTGTTATCTATATCAATGATCTGGACGATGGTGCACAACGCAAGGTTAGTAAGTTTGCAGATGACACTAAAATAGGAGGGATCCAATGAGGAACATTACCAGAAATTGCAGCAATAACTTGATCGGCAGCAGAAGTGGGCTGAGAAATAGCATATGGAGTGTAACATAGATAAGGGTGACGTCTTGCATTTTGGAAAGTCAAATCCAGGTAGGAGTTGAATGATGAATGAGAGGGCCTTAAGGAGTGTAGTGGAACATAGGACATTAGAGATCAGGTGCACGGTTGTCTGAAATTTGAATCACAGATACACAGGTCAGTGAAGAAGGCTGTTGGCACACTGGCCTACATCAGGGCATTGAGTATAGAAGTTGGGACGTTATGTTGCAATTATATAGGATATTGGTAAGGCTGCAGTTGGAGTATGGTTTTCAGTTTTGTTCACCTTGCTCTAGAAATGATATTATTGAACAAGGAAGAGCGTAGAAGAAATCTCAGAAATGTTTCCTGGGCTAAAGGGTTTAAGTTATAGGGAGAAATTGGACAGTTAGAACTTATTTCTTTACAGCCTAGGAAACTGAAGGGCTTCTTATAGAAGTGTATATAGTTCGTGAGAAGATTTGTAGCTCGGGTGTTCATTGTTGTGGTTCTGTTCACCGAGCTGGGAATTTGTGTTGCAGATGTGTCAGCGGACAGCTGGAACTGACAACTGGGAGCGGCAGATACAAACTACTATAAATGCTGGAGGAAACATCACATAAGTGCTTCACATGAGGCTCCCAAGCACTGAGGATGTCACCTAGATATGGTCTCTCTAATGAGAGTTCTTTGGGACTCTATTCTATCAATGTTACCACTTTAATTTTTTAAAAAAATGTAATTCTATTGAAAAGAGATTTTTAATATTATAATAACCCAATAAAAACACAGCTCAAATGACTGAACAAAATTAAACGCATGTACATGTACATACAAAACAAGTTAAAAACACTAAATGGACAAAAGAAAAACAAACATAAACAACAAATAATGATTAATTAGTACAGCTCAGCATAACAATACAATAACTCTCGTTCTTGTACGCATTTTTATGTTCATAATTATCCATTGCTGGATTTTAGATTCATTAGACAATATCATCATGGCTATATAAAAGCCCTTCTTAATATGACAGATAAACCTGCATTGTGGTAATCCAAAAGGGCTTCCGTGTCTTATATAAATCTGTTTTTTGATGCACCATACTGGTGAGAAAGTCCAAAGGGATATTTTCCATGAAGAACTTACGACGACGCAACAGATCCGGGGTTTGCAGACATCCCACACAAACAGAACATGTTTCCTAGCACAAAAAGTAAGGATATATTTTGTTTTCCTCATGTGCATCTGTGTAAGGGACCATGAGCAGGCCCAGGAAAAGTAAAACCGGATCTATCTCCAATTCAGAGCCTAATACCTACTCTATCACACCCAACACAGTGCTCCAATATATATGAAGCAGACAGCAGGACAATAAGCAATGAGTAAGAGTGCCTGTCGTCATTCTGCATTTACGATATGCTGAAGATATTCCCACTTCACATTTTGAGAGACAATCTGGGGTCAGATAGACCCTATGAAGAATTTTCAACTGCATGGAATGGGTTCGATTACAGATCAAAATCCTTTGAGCATTTTCACAAATGTCCTCCCATGTCTCCGAAGTGTTCTGAACCCCCAACACTCTCTCGCAGGCATCACAAAGCTGCACAGTCTCGTCTGAGGGGACACACTCCAACTAGTGATAAAGGGTACTGACAGAGAGTGTATTCTAAGCAATAAGCACCCACTTCTCTCTATCGGATCTGTAAGACTCTGTTAAAGCTGCATTTTTAAAAAATCAAATCTCTGATCCGGAAAAAAAATAACAGAAGACATCTTCAGGAGGTAGTCCATACTTACGAGTTATTTGATCAAATGATGTCATTCGTTCTCCCTCAAATAACACGTGGTGGCTCAGTATTTAGCACTGCGGCCTCACAGCACCAGGATCCACAGATGTGCAGGTTAGATGACTTGGCTATTGATAAATCACCCATAGTGTTCAGGGATATGTAGATTGGAGTATTAGTCAGGGTAAATATAGGATGGTAGGGGAATGGGTCTGGGTGGGTCGAAATCGACTTGTTGGACCCAAGGGATTGTTTCCACACTGTAGGGATTGTATTAATTCTAAATCACTCAAGAAAGTTACACCCCTGGCTTCCCACAGTTTAAAAATGGAATCCATTATCCCCGGTTGACAACTCGGTGTTACCAATTGTAGGGATAAACAACATGGTTTTGGCTGTATTGCCCTCGATCTGACGCATTGTCATTCATGTTTTAACAGTATTGATAATTATTGGGTAATGAGAATACTCCACAATGTCATTTTTCTAAGAAAAACAGACTAAGAAGGGTTCACTTTCTCTGAGAGGGTTCAATATCTAACCATAGTGACGCTGAGTCCTCAGTGGCTCAGACACTAACATAGGATAATTAAGAGCTTAATCGATAGATTTTAATCTGGAAATCTACTGCCCACACTCTGTGGGGTAGTTGCAATTTGGTTAGCTTGATAAAGAGTCACTTATGGTGCCAAATAAAAGAGCTAAACCAGCCATTAAATCGCCTAAATATCTGTCTGGGAAAGATCAAAGGAAGCATTCACACGGGGTATAGCAAATAAGGAAGGACATTAATTTGAAGAACAGCTATCCGACCTAGCCAGGATGTTGGAAGTGCCTCCCATCTTTGAAGGTCTTGTTTAATTTTGTCAAACAAATGGGACATAGTTCACATTAAATAAATGATCAAAGATGGATGTAATGAATATATTGAAATAGGAAAACCACCCCCGTGACCATTTAAAAGGAAACCAGGGTTTGCCTTCAACATCAGGTATTTCCCTGTGACCTCCCATAGGGATGGACACAAACTTTGTAAAATTAATCTTATAGCCCGAAAAGGTGATAAGCGAATTAATGCATTACATCACGTGAGCTGCCGAAACTGTGGGATTTGACAAAATCGTAAGATCCTCATCTGCATACAACATAATCTTATGTTATTTCGATCTTACTTCTGGGGCAGGAATGTTGGGATAATATTCCCAATTGTGTAGGATGCCACCGAATCTAAGATTGTTGCAGGGATGGGGAAGACATCAACCCTCGTCAGCCATTTCTGCGGGTTAAAGGAGAAAATAAAATCCCTTCTTGTGAGGCATATCTGCCTCCAGACATCTACCAGCTCTAATTCTGCACACAAATCCACTAATTGCTTACATCATAACGAGGGTATTTGGGACATTTGGACACTCTGTCCACCGTGGGTCCATAAGACAGTTGAAATCTCCTTCGACAATTATGTGCCACGATGCAAGATAACTTAATTTGGAAAATGCATCCACCAGAATTTTAAGATTATGCACCGGGGGGGGGGGGGGGGGGGGCAATAAACATTCAAAATACTGTATTACTTCCCATAGTTCAAGACTTTGGGGATGATGATCCTCCCGTGAGTGTCTAATGCAATCTACTAATTTAAATGGAAGATTCTTCTTCACTAGGATGGCTTCTCCCCTACTCCTTGTATTAAAAGACGAGAACAAAAAAAAACCCCGATCAAACCGCCCTGCTTTAACGTCAAATATTCCTTGCCATCAAGGTGCATCTCCTGCAATTGGACAACATTCACCCTCTCGTTTTGAAGACTAGAAAGTACATTTTTCCTCTTGACTGACAGATGGCTCCCCTTAATGTTCCAGATACAACATTTAAGCACATCATTATCCATAACTCATTGTAGCAACATTTCAACTCTAGAGTTTCACATCGAATTATGCATCCCTGATAATTAATGAAAAAAAGGCTCATTGAGCCTAAAAGCTGTACCACCTAAAACTACTACAACTAAAAAGCTCTCAAAACTTTCCAAAGCTAAACACATTAAAAAAAAACAAAGAATGAAATAAAATCCAAAATGCCAATCACACTCGATTGGGGAATTTACCGCCTACTGGGGACGCTTACGTATGTCAAAACTTTATCTTGTGCCCGCTACCAATATGGACTCCTGGGCAATTAACAACAAAAACCGGGCTTGAACTGCCCTTCGGTTGGCACTTAGTCATCACAACTACCTTTGTAACACCCTCCAGCTTGAGCTGCACCCCAGACACAAGCAAAGAAAGAGAAAAAGAGTAGTAATACTAATGAAGAAGTTAAAAATGAGTACTCAACCCAGTCCCAGCTATAATTTAATACTGGTTAATACCAGAAAAATCCAACAAATTTTTTTTAGGAGAAACATGATTATCTAAATATCCAGCTTACTTTAAAATGTCCATAAAGTTTTCGCTTTCTCAGAAGATTCACACGAGTTCGTGGATCCATTGAAATCAATGCAGGGCACCGCTGGGTACCGTAAGGAATACTGAATCCAGAGTTCCCTTACTCTTCTCTTAATCTCATCAAAAGATTTGCTTTCCTGAATCACCGCCGCTGAAAAGTCCTGAAAGTACATAATCCCGAGCTCTGGTGAATTAAACCCATCAGATCTTTCCTCTGGGTTCTGAAAGCTTCCACCAGTCTTTGTCCCCATAACTATGTAATCAAACAAGGACAGGATTAAGGCGTTGGTCTGAGTCTGACTTCCGTGCCGTAACCCGATGAACTGTCTCAGTCTTCATCCGTCCCTCCTCGGTTTCGAAGTGAAGGGATCACTGCAGCCAGTTCTTGAAAAAAAATCTCACCAGCTGACCACCTTCTGTCCTCTCCAGCAAACCGACAATGTGAATATTCTTCATTCTACCCCTGTTCTCGAGGTCGTCATCTTGTTCAGTTAAGGTGCAGACCTGTTTTTCAAGGGCGAGGATCCTCTCCTGAGAGGTATCGATCACAGTCTCTCTGTCGCTTCAGTTCAGCGCTTGGCATCGTATGTTCTGTTTCCAAGGCTGTCAAATTGCTGCTCATGTTTTTGGAGCACGGCTGAAAGCGGCTCTAGCCACGGCTGAACTTTTGTTCAATCATGGCTTCAATCATTTCACATAACTTGGTGAACTCAGTGACCAAGGCCTGGTGAGTAACTAGGTCCATGGAACGAGCAGAATGGGTTGCAGCTACAGCCTCAGGTATGCTCGATGCTTCTGACGGGTGCACCATTTGTTGGGACTTACTCGATCCTTTCCCCATGTTTTGTCATTGCCCTTTGACAAATCGAGATTAGTAAAGATTCCATTGTTCTTTTAGTGCTGAATTTTAAGTAAATGGCTGGGATGGGGTGTATTAGAGAACCACTTTGCCCGTGTGTTGATGCAGAGCCCAGCAAAGCAGACCTTCTGGATCCCCGCCGTCTAGTATTCCCCCTTAACATTTTATTGATATTATCATTTCATTTTGCATTATATTCCTGGACGTTCTGAAGCCGTGTTATTTGATACCACTGTCTACATTTCCCCCCACACTGCACATTGCTGCCCATTCCTCGATAATCCTTAACTCTGTTGTTATTTATGAACCTTCCATCTGTGCCTCAAAAGTATTCAGTATCCCTGCCTCCAATGCTCTGTGGAGAGGTGTTCCAAAGACTCACAGCACTTTGAGAAAACAATTACAAACATTTTGATCTGAGTGTGAGATTAGTTTTTTGTATCTCCTTATCTGAGAAAGGATATAATTACATTGGAAGCAGTTCAGAGATATTTCATTTCACGTATTCCTGGGGTAAAGGGCTTATATTATGAAGGCTTTAACAGGTTATTCTTGGAATTAGAGAAAAAAATACTAGACCTTGAGGAGAGTGGATCAGGTATATACCCACTGGGTGTTTGTATCGTCCAAATTTGTTGTCATTGACATAGAACCTCTACAGTGTGGAGACAGGATATTCCGTCCATTAAGTCCACACTTACCCACCAAACAACATCCACCTGGACGTGCCCCCTCCCCCCCAGTCTTATACATGTAACCCTGCATTTCCCATAACTAACCCATCTAACCTACACATCCCTGGGCACTATGGGCAATCCACTTTAAACTGCACATTTTTGGAATATGGCAGGAAACTGGAGCACTTGGAGGAAACCCACACAGGCATGGGGAGAATGTCCAACCTCCAGATAGAGGGTCGCCCGTGGTTGGAATTAAACCAAGCTCATTGATGTTGTAAGGCAGCAGTGCTGCCAACAGACCCAAGTGACACGTCCGTTAGTTCTGTTAGTAACTTGTGGCTGACTAAAGAAATCTGCCTGACTTGTTCTTATCACTGAATCTGACCCAGTCTGAGACCTTTATCATCGGTCATATCACCAACCTGGTTACATTTAAAATTTGTTGTGAGCAGTGGAATAGTGGGACTAGAAAAGGAAACAGTGACACCCTCCATCCTCAGTCACAACTGGAGAGAGAAAAAAATCACAAAGTGAGAACTCATTCAGTGGGAATTCTCTTTCCCAGAAGTTTGGGTTGGCGGAATCTTTATATTATATCGAGGCTGGCTTCATCTGATTGTACATTGACAGGTAAATCAGGGATAATGGTGCATGGAGAGAAAAGCGCAGCTGGGACCAGAATGAGATGAACCACGAGTTTATTTAGTGGTGGACTAGTGTCAAAGGGCCGAATGGCCTGCTCGTGTCCCTTAGACCTATGTTCTGATGTTCCATTCAGCCCATCGGACCTGATACATAGGGGCATATCAAGGCCACTCCGATGTTTATGTGCAGTTTTGGCAATGTACTTGGAAAATCCAGGCTGGGTCAGGAAGTGACACTCACCCCCGATCCCTGTTTCCAGACTTCCCCTTTCCGCAACGTCTGCTCCAGATGTGGGTCGTGTTCCAGACCCAGATTTACTGTGAATACTGCCCCCATACCCCACCCAGTGTTAACTCACACAAATCCACTGCTCACCCGAATGTAGCATTACATAGCACAACTTCCGGGAAAATAACCTGTTACTTTGCAAAAGCATAACGTGAAATTAATAAATTGGAACAAGAGTAGGCTATTCGGCCCCTCAAGCTAGCCCTGTCATTTAATACGAACGTGGCTGATCTACTCCAGGTCTAACTCCACTTTTTCGCCGACTCCTTGTATCCCTCCACACCTCTCTGGGTTTGGGAATTCCAGACATTCACTACCTTCTGAGAGAAGTCATTACTTTGCATCTCAGATAGAAATCGATGTTCCATATTGGTATCTATGTCCACGAGTTCGAGACTCCACTCAGGAATGGTAACAACATCTCAACATCTAACTTCTGAAGTCTCTTCTGTGTCTTGTAATTTTCAGCAGTATCACTGCTCATTCATTTAAACTCCAATGAATAATCACCTCATCATTTTAGAGATTCTCAATAAAACAACCCTATCATTCCTGGAAGCCGGCTAATGAACCAACCTAGTAACTTGCTGCATCAGCATGCTGACTTTATGTTTCATACACAGGAACCCTCCAATCCTTTGTACTGTTCTTTTTCTGGAAGTGCTCTCCATTAAATAATAGCCTGCCTTTTGATTCTCAGTGTCATCATCAAACATTGCACTCAGCTCCATCCTTCAGACTATCAGTATAGAGTGTAAATAACTGATGCCATTGGACTGATAGCTGTGGTCCTCCAGCAGATACACCTTTATCATGAAGATCTATTAACCCTGACTCTCCGATTTCTATGTGCTAACCAATCATCATCCCATGTTAATACATTTTCCATCATCCTACGAGCTTCTATTTTGTGTCGGAACTTTTATTTTGTAAAACATTGTGGAAAAACTCTGGAAAGCCTGGTGTCTACCAGATCCCCTTTATCAAGTCCGCTTGTTACATTCTCAGGCCTCTCCAGAAATACTTTGCATGATTTTACAGGGCAAAGTATAATTTCACTTTCACAAAACCATTGCGAACCTGCGTGAAGCTTTTCTAAATATCCATGCTGGCCAGGTTTTCAAAATTAAGCTCGTCCCATCTGCTTTCATTTGGTCCATATGCCTCTAAATGTTTACTATCCATATGTTTGTCCAAATGAGTTTTAAATGTTTTAGCTGTACTGGCATCAACCACTCTTACTCTTGCAGCTCATTCCATACTCGCACCACCCTCTGTGTAAAAACATTGTCCCCTAAGTCCCTTGTAAATCTTCCCTCTTTCACCTTAAACCTATGCCTTGTATGGCTGAACTCCCCCATCCTGTGGAAAAGACCTTGGCTATTCACCCTATCGATATTTCTCATGATTTTAGAAACTTCTATAACGTCATTCCTCAACCTTCTACACTCAATCCAATACTAACTTCAAGAACAAGCATTTAAAGATAAATACTGCAAATTTGAAACCATATTAAACATGACAGGTAAACAATACTCAGCCCAAACTTCATACTGTGATTTGTATTTTCTCTCTATTACAAAACTAAGGCAGCATGAATCGCTTACTAGTGCCAATACGAAGTCAAGCACCTGATATCCTTTGGCTAAAGGAAGTGATGATCTCGACAGTAAAAACGTAATTATGGGCAGATCTATATAATGCTACACAGTCAACATTCTCCCTCCTGGCCTCCCTATGACCTTGTGTGATTGTGTCTTCTTTATCTTCAACTCAACAGAGAGAACCCCTTTCCCCATTCACACCTTAATTTAAACCCATTTTATATCATCTTCACATTCACCACTGCTAAAAGCCGGTTTATCTTTGCCACGCCCTCTTTTCCCTGTCACCAATCTCCCACCTCTGGCAAGGTATTAAAAAGCCAAGTTTCCAATGCTTTTCAGTTGTGAAGAAGTATCACACCGGGCTTGAAATACTAACGCCGTTTCTCTGTCTCTGCAGATGCTGACAGACCTGTTGAGTTTCTCCAGAAATGAATAGGCAGAGAACAATTTTTCACAAAACAAGTAACTATGGATACTGGGAATAAAAATACCAAAATTGCTTGAGAAACTGAGAGCTTTGTAGAATCTCATTGGAACTGAAAGTTTAACACTGCATTCATTCCAGAAAATGCTGCAATATCTTCAGCAATTTCTTCAGCAATTTCTGTTTTTGGACAATTTCCAAAGAAGAATGTCAAAGATGCTCAAACATCCTGTCCAACTAGGAATGCCGTACACTGGGAACTGAACAATAACGCATGGTACACAAGTTCCTTGACTCTGAAACTACATATGTCTGGCGTTACTGACACTACAGAGTTCTTAATCATGGTCAGGGAGAATAACAGAGGGGAACACATTCACTTCAAATACAGAAGTTGCCATTGTGGAAGAGAAACGATTTAGATCATTACTTTAAATGGATTGAGTTAAAGGAACAAATTAGAGGAGTGACATTAGGGAGAGGCCTTCAGCAGAATGAGAATATGAAAATGCAAACGTTACCGCATCAGTAACCAGGTTAGGTCACTGAATACAGGGCTGATGGGTGAATGGGTCTCGGTGTGAACTGGGGGACAGTCAGTAGAATTGAATTGTAGATATTGTAACTCAAACTGGTTTATCATTTGATGCTGTAGACCTCAGCAGCAGTAGAAACAGAATTGTATTCAACGACAATCTGTAACATTTTCCCGACGATAATTCACCAGTCTAACATTACCATCAAGCCGATCCATGGTTCAGTGATGAGTGTGGGGAAACATGCCAGGGTCGGAATCACGTGGACCTAAACCTGTTGACAACCCATTAAAGCTACTGCAATTAACTGGTTAAATTCCGACCAGCAGAACTAATGTCTGATGGAGAGGGGAAATGATCCCAAGACTATCAGATCAGATCTAAGCTCTGTCGTCCTGCCAAATGCAAACATAAATATCGATGAACTATTAAACAATTTACTGGAGCAGAGTACTCCACAAATATTCTCATCCTAAATATCGGAACAGCTCTGTACGTCAATGAAAAAAGTCAAGGATGTGGTGTCTGCACTATCCTCAGCCAGACGTGTTGAGTGGATGATCCACCTCACACTCATCATGATTCCCACAGAATCACAGATGGTAGTGTTCAAATAATTCGATTTTCTGCCCGTGACGCGAAGAAACAGCTGAATACAGTAGATACGACAAAGGCAATGGGCCCTGACCCCATTCCTGCAATAGGACTGAAGATTTGTGCTGCACAACAAGCCGTGTTCCTGGGAAGATGTTTCATTCCAGTTCCAACTCTGACATCTCTCTGGCAATATAGAAAATTACTCAGCTATGTCCAGTCCGTGAATAGGAGAATAATTACAATCTGACCTTTTACCACACCCTCAGTCGAATCATGACAGTCAAATTGGTGGGAATACTTTTTCATAGAGCTGTCAAGTAGCCCCGAAGTAATCAGGTAAGTGTGGTTTCCGATAGGTCCCCATGTGGAGATGGTGCTGTAGTGGACATATCATTGGATTACAAATCCAGACTAGGCCAATGCTTTGGCAGCTGGTGGAAGTTAAAAATAATTAATAAAATATCGAGACCTAAAATCTGGTGTCAGTAATAGTGATCTTGTGTCCAATGTTGATTGTTAACATCAATCTCCTACACCAATGTACTTTCAGGAAGTCAATCTCCTGTGCTTTCTTGGTCAGGCCGAAAAGTGACTCCAGACGCACAGACATGGTCCCTGAATCGGCCAATTGAGACACTCATTCATATCAAACTACTCTGAGGTCTTAAATGATAAAACCTGACAGAACACCCGGCATCAACCTCGTTAAAGGAAAGGGAATGGGAAACACAGTCCTGTTGACCCTGCGTAGACATCCTTCCTAACATCTGAGAGCTTGTGACGACATTTAGATTTGTTTAGATTACTTACAGTGTGGAAACAGGCCCTTCGAACCAACAAGTCCACACCGACCCGCCGAATCGCACCCACCCAAACCCATTCCCCTACACCTAACGCTACGGGCAATTTAGCGTAGCCAATTCACCTAACCTGCACATTTTTGGACTGTGGCAGGAAACCGGAGGAAAACCACGCAGACACGGAGAGAATGTGCAAACTCCACACAGACAGTCACATGTTTCGGGAATGGAACCCGGGTCACTGGCGCTGTGAGACAGTAGTGCTAATCACTGTGCCGCCACGGCTTTTGCACAGAACTTTCCCACAAATTGCACAGAAACATCGGGAGAGGAGGAGGTCATTCAGCACATTGAGCTTTCTCCATGCTATTTCATGGCCGAACATCTCCTCAATGCAGTTTTCCCCACACAATGTTCATATCTCAAAATATGTTTAAACATTATGAAATATAGTGCCTTCGGCCCATCAATATATAGGGAGTTCTCTGACAAAAAGTACGATTTGACTGCAATGCGATTCGTGAACCGTTTTCTGTAAAGTGAACTATCATCCCTGCTTCAAAGCTGTCACACCCTGTCAGAGGTTTACATATCTCACTAAACTCTCCACACATTTTCCTAAAGCCCAGTCACCCCAAACTCTACTCCCACAACTAACCTGTCATCCCAGAGATCAGTCTGGCCATCCTTCACTGCACTCCCACAATGGCAGGGTTGCCCTTTATTAGGTAAGATACCAAAACTGCACACTTCAGTGCACAATTTTCGAGATGGGGTCTCACCAAGGCCTTGTACAGCTACAGTAAATGACCCTTACTTCTGTATTCTAAATCTCCCTGAAATGAAGGTGAATAAGCCATTTATTTTCCTACTTGTTTTCTGCTCCTGCAATATTGCTTTCAGTGACTGGTGCACAGGGAGATCCAGATTTTGTTCAATGTTACAGCTCCCACATGTTGGGTCTATGTAGACTGTATACAGCGTGCCAATGCCATTCCCAGTATTGATTTCCGTGATCAGAACTCACTGCCATTACATGGACTCAGAAGGCTGCGCAGAAATAAACAAAAATGCAACTTAAGTTCATTTATAGATCAACATTTTTCAATCAATCCCTTTTCAAATGATAGGCTGCCATTCAATTGATCCTATCAAAGTACACAACCTCTCATCTCTGCATTGCTCTCCATCTGTCAGGTATTTGCCTAGTCACTGCACTTGTCTCAATCACCTCGGAGCCTTTTTTACATCCCCCTCATCCAACCACAAGCTGATATCATTTAGTGTTGTCAGCAGACTTGGGAATATTGCAATTGAGCCCCTCAACCAAAGATGTGATGTGTATTGGTAATAGCTGGATGCCAAATCTAGATACTTGTTATATCCTCCAAACCTTCCATTCACAAAACATGATTTTATTTCTACTCAATGTTTCCTGCCAGCTCTCACATTCTAAAATACAAACAATATATTAGCCCCAGTCCCATAGGATTCATATTTGCACAAAAGGCTTGGGGCTTTATCAAAAATCTTTCTGCGATTCCAATCGTATTGCGTTGATACCTTCTCCATAATTTTGCTAACAGCTACTTTTTCAAATCTGATTCCTATTTCATAAACCTCTGTTGACTTTGTCTATGCCCATTAATTTCAGTCCAATATTTTCTATTAAACGTTTTAGTGGATAATTTCATTCCATTCCCTTTTTCTCACCAGGCTAAAGTTCCCTAGTATTGCGAGGAAATTTTATTTTTATTTTTATTTCTTCTTCTGTGAAGGCATAACTGAAGTATTTGCTCCATTGATCTGCTGTGCCCAATTGCCTGGTATCAGACTGTAAGGAAGCTACACCTTTTTCTCTTAATTTTGCCATTGACGTATTTTCAGAAGATATTACAAGTTCTCTCATATACACTTTGATAAGATATTCTTCAGAAACTGATTAATTCCTATCTTAATCTACTGAATGATTGACCTTTCATAGCCATAGAATCACAGAAGCACAGACTCTGCACTATCATCAATACAGCACGGTCTACATTAGCCCCACTTTCCAATACAAAACCCGTCCCTGTGAATCTTATGACATTTCAAGTGCACAACCATGCATTTTCTAGGTTTTGACGTAACCATGACAATTCCCCTCTCACGAAGTGCATCCCAGACCCCAACATACTTTATGTGAAAAACAGTCCTCACATTCTCACTAAGCGTCAAATCGTTCACTTCAAAAGTGTGTCCCTTTGACTAAAAGGACCAGCTGCTGTCTATCCACCATGTTCACATCCCTCGCAATCTTATCCTCCTGATTCACGCCTCCCTTAGTCTTCTCTGCTCCAATCTAAACAACCCGAGCTTACCCTGCCTCTCTGCATAGCTGATATGCTCCATCCAAGGGAACATCCTGGTGAATTTCCTCGACACCCCCTCCAGTGCACTCACATCCTTCCTTTAATGTAGCTCCCAGAGCTACACACAGTATTCCAGCTTGGCGAACAGAAGTTCCACATAGCTCTTATAATCTATGCTTCGATGTGTGAAGGCTGTGTTTACCCTCCCGTACGCTTTCTCAAATTGTGTGTTACCCTGTCCAGCGACATTCAGGGATATGTGGAGAAGCTCACTCTGAGCTTCCTATTGTGTTGCCATTCATTGATTCCTTCCCTGCCAAATTCCTTCTTCCAAAGTGCATGACCTCATATTTATCAGGGTTACATTCCATCTACTATTGATGTGACCATCTGACCATTCCATCTGTATCTTCCTATAACATAAGACATTCCTTCTCACTGCCAACCACCCGGCTAATCTTTGTATCAAACTTATTTATGGCACCCCCACCCCTCGTCCATATTCACAGCTGCATCCTTTATGATAAAGTTTAAAATCAGGAAACACCAGCTTATAGTCCAACAAGTTTATTTGGAGGCACGAACTTTCGAAGCGCTGCTTCTTCATCAGGTGGTTGTGCCCTTTGATGAAGCACTTCGAAAGCTAGTGCCGCTGAATAAATCTTTTGGACTATAACCTGGTGTTATGCAATTTTTAGCTTTGTCCACCCCAGTCCAACACCAACACTTCCGAATCAGAAATATTAAGAGACACAGTACTGATCCCCGTGGTACACCATTGGACACTCGCCTCCAATCACACAAACAGCCTTCTACCACCACCCTCTGTCTCCTACCACTAAAGTGGTTTTGGCTGCGACTTGGCAACTCACTCATGAGTCCTACCTGTTCCCTGGTTATTCTGTTCCGCTGGACACACTTGGAGAATATCTGGAGAGTCTCACTAATCTTGCCTGTCGGTAGGTTTCCATGCCCCTGTGTTAGTTATTCCCTTCCAAGTGAAGTCTTTCCACCATATTGCAGTTTTAACTGGCCGGTCGCAGATGCTGCCATTAATTGCCTTGAATGTGGAATAGACAGCGAGGGAAGCGTCCTGTTAATTGCCAAGTTGTCATATATTTTGTGAATTTTCTAAATTCGCTGTGACCCACCTCTCATTGTTTGAAACTCGAGAGAACACAGACCGAGTTCCTCATCAGGCAATCTCACCATCTGAGGGATTAATCTGGAGAATTTCCATTGCACTTCCTCTGCGGTCAGTATATTCTTTCTGAGATTCGGTCACCAAAACTGTACACAATACTCCAGGTACAGACCCATCAACACACTGTGAAACTGCTTCAACATGTCTTTACATCAATGTTCTGATTCTTAAATGAAGGCGAACCACACTTTAACTTTCCACTTACAAATATTCCTCCAAACACCCTTCACATTCATTGCATTTACGAATTCACTAAGATCTTTTAGAAACCCTTTCGAAAATTCAATGTATGCCACTTCTGCTGATTCCCCATTATCGATGCTGGAAGAAATTACTTCAAACAATTCCGAAGTTTATCAAGTATGATTTCTCTCTCAGAAATGCATGCTGATTCTCTCCATTGTAGCTGTTAGTTTCTAGATAACAAAAAATGTCATCCTGTGTCATGGATTCCAACAGTTTC
This sequence comes from Hemiscyllium ocellatum, assembly GCF_020745735.1. Lineage (NCBI taxonomy): Eukaryota > Metazoa > Chordata > Chondrichthyes > Orectolobiformes > Hemiscylliidae > Hemiscyllium > Hemiscyllium ocellatum. The sequence goes on along the minus strand of NC_083413.1, from coordinate 96,505,107 downwards.
AATGCAATTCTTAATTTAATTGGTCTGCAGTTCTCCACCCTCTTTTTCCTTTTATCTGCTTGGATCCCTTCCATTCATCTATAGTGCTCGATTCACGTTTATCCACAATAGTTTCGGTCTCTGCAGAATGCACAGGAAAATAAAACGCAGTCATCGACAGTGCAATTAATACTACTATTGGTGATTTATTTCCGACATTTTGATAGGAAGTACATCTGTTTCGTCAGACTTAGCAATGCTCAATCCAGCTCCATGTTCAAGTACTACCTTGTTACTGATATGAATTGACTTTATGTCTTTAGCTCCAGGAGTCCGATATGATCACTTGGTATTACTGGGTGATTTTCTGGATCTTCCTCCATGAAGACAGATGTAAAGTCACTGGTTGTTTTCTTGGCCATTTCCCTGTTCTCCACAATTACCTCTCCTCTCCTGATTATAAATTTCCACATTTGATCTTGCTTTTATTTTGTTTCCTTTGAAATATAGATTGCAGATTGATGCAGTCTTTGTGTTCCTGTTTGTAAGCAGGTATGTTCTCTTTTTGATTTCCTTTTCAGTTTCATGGCCTTCCTTTTTTGGATCATTAATTTCTGAGAATTCTCAGGTTACCACAATAGCTGGAATTCTTCTGAAGTCACTTCTTCTGATTAACATGTTTTCTAATTTGTTATGTTAACCATCATTGAGTCACTTTCTCACTCTTTCGTGTTTGTACCTGAAATAAATAGACGTATGTCTCAGAATTTGCAGTATTTCTAAAAACCTCCTTGTCCTGACCAGTTATATTCAGGAACACTACAGGAGGATAGGAGGATAGAGAAGAAATTGTGGGAGCATTGCTTGCCTCTTTTCTATCATCGCTGGCCAAAGAGTAAGGTCCTGGACGACTGGAGCATAGCGAATGCTGAGCCCGTATTCAAGAAATGCTGCAAAGATAAACCTGGGAACTAAAGAACAGTAATCCTAAAAGCTAGTGCGCAGGTGACTTTGGAAGATTCGGGGAGATTGGATATACATGCACTTGGAAAGTTAGGGTGCGGTTCTGAGTAAGATTAGAATGGTGCTGGAAAAACCGAGCAGGTCAGGCAGCGTCCGAGGAACAGGCAAATCCATGTTTCAAGCAAAAGCCCTTCATCAAATTCAGTACGGGAGTTTGTTTAAGGGAGATCATGACTCACAATTTTGTTGGAGTTCTTTGCTAAAGTGACCAGCAACATTGAGGAGGTCCTGGTTGTATATGTTGTCTAGATGGTTTATAGTACGGCCTTCAATAAGGTTCCACATGGTACGGCGCTCTGGAAGGTTAGATCACATGGAATTGAAGGGGAGCTGGCAAATTAGGTACAACATTGACTTGATGTTACAAAGCAGAGATTAATAATGGAAACATGCTGGTCAGACTGGAGGCCTGGGAATAGTGGAATGCCTTAGGGGTTGATGCTGGCACCAATACATATTACATGTATCTATGATTTAAATGAGAATGTACAGGCATGATTTGTAAGTTTGAAGACGGCACTAAAACAGGCCGCATCATGGAGAGTGAGGAAGGTTATCAGAAATTTCAGAAATTACAGCAGTATCTTGATCAGCTGGAGAAGTGGCTGAGAAATGGCAAATGGATTTTAATATTGATCAGTGTAAGTTTTTGCATTTTAGAAAGGCAAATCAAGTTTGGAGTTTCATGGTGAATGGTTGGGTCCTAAGGAGTGTAGTGGGACAGAGGGACCTTGGAATTCAGGTGCATGGTTCTCTGGAAGTTGATTCCGAGGTAGACAGTGAATTGAGCTTTTGGAACACTGACCTTAATCGGTTTATATCACTAAGTATCGAAATTAGGGAGCTATGTTGCAGTTATACAGGATGCTGGTGAGGCCATATTGACAGTGTTATGGTCAGTTTTGTTCACTTTGCTATAGGAAGGACGTTGCTAAACTGGAAAGAGTGCACAACAGAATTACAAGGATGTTGCCAAGATTTCAATGGTCTGAGTTATTGAAAGAGGTTGGACAAGCTAGGACTTTTTACTTTTGTGTGCATGAGACTGTGGGAGGATCATATTGAAGTCTATAAGATCATGACAGGCATGGATAGAGTGAATGCACCCAGTCTTTTTTCCCAGGGTTGGGCAATCACAGACTAGAGGGCATCAGTTTAAGGTCAGAGGGGGCAGAATAAAAGGGGACCTGAGGAACAACTTTTTAACACGGGCTCTTACGCATATGGAATGAGAAGTGATTGAGATGGATACATTAACAAAATTTAAAAGGCATTTGAAAAGCATGCGGATAGGAAAGAATTAGAAGGATTGTGGCACAGTGGTTAGCACTGCTGCCTCACAGCGCCAGAGACCTGGGTTCAAATCTCGACTCAGGCGACTGACTGTGTGGAGTTTGCACATTCTCCCGGTGTCTGCATGGGTTTGCTCCGGTTTCCTCCCACAGTCCAAAGATGTGCAGGCCAGGTGAATTGGCCATGCTAAATTGCCCCTAGTGTTAGGTAAAGGGGTAAATGTAGGGGAATGGGTGGGTTGCGGGTCGGTGTGGACTTGTTGGGCCGCAGGGCCTATTTCCACACTATAAGTAATCTAATCTAATCTGAAGATAAGGGGCAATTGCAGGGAAATGGGGTTAGCGTGGATGGGCATTTTGATTGGAATGGACCAGTTTGGGCTGAAGGGCCTGTCACGTGCTGTAGAACTCTATGATTCTAACAACCATTGCTTGTCTCCCACTGAATGTTATGTTGTACTTTCCAAATTCACTGAAGATATCTTGACACTCTAGCCTCCAGTCTTCCATGACGTTTGACTAGAATATTCAAGCATTCTGTATTGCATGCAGACACGTTGTAAAATGCATCTTATAAATGCCATTATCCCTTAAAAGCTGCTTCAGACCAAGGTTAATAATTCATCATTCTGACCATACAACATCAAATTCAAAATAACCTGCTCTCTACTTTGCTGCACAACATACTCTTCAACCCACCTCATATACACTTACGGAACTTATTTTTCACTGCTTCAGCTGTCATAATTAACGCAGCTTAGATGCAACTTGAGACCATTCAATAAGACTGCGGTACCCACAATATTTGCCTATCTAATTTTCAGAGCATACGATGCTCAGATTTTCTGCTACCGTTTTGATTTCAATATATAACACACCGATATTTGCTTCTCCTTGCTATCTGTAAACTCTACCTAAACTGAGTCACTGGAAGCTGAGGGACAGGTCTGTGTCGTTATTGGTGACAGATTTGGACAAGACATTCAGGGAGGCTCACCTCGACGCTGAGAGGATGTGAAGAAATGGCCCACAATACTGGACAAGCAACAATATCCTCCTCACTCTGTTAGTATAAGAGTTACCATATACTCTCTGCTCCCTCACACTCACTGTATATCTGTTATAGCACCTAATCCCAAACAAGGTTCACGCTCTGTCTGCAAATAAGGCTCAGGCACTACCACTCTCACTATTGATTTCAGCAACTAATAATACCATATCGATTCAAAACTGTCGACTGACTCATTCCAAACACCTCACAAATCCCCCTACTTATACCAGCACAAACAGCCAGGTCACCCATCCCCACTCTCCCTCCATCCCTTTCTCCCATTGGGGGCGAAACAGCCTGAATAGGATCGAAAGGGCCAAGCCGTTTAGTGGAGGGCCCAATATCCGTTCCCTCACTCCCCTCCCCCTCCATGTGGGGAGAACTCTTGAAGAGCTAGAGAGGACCAGGACACCTCGTGTGGAGTATCCGAAACATCCACGTCCTACTGACCAGTTAAGGATCAATGTTCAGTGAAAGACGATTCTCAATTTAAACCCACTGACAGTTCCACCAACAGTCCTTACACTTCCAAAAAAATACACAGAAACCTCCCTGCACAGAGATGCAGACACAGAAAGACATAGATGAACACACACAATACTTACCAGGAGATATGTATACATAAATGAATAAACACACAAATACATATGCAGTCACATACAAATGGACATAAATATAGATAGAAACACAGGCTGAAACACAGACAGACTGATGTAGACGCGCAAACACACAGACAACAAGCACATGGGCACACACACACACAGGTGCACACACATACAGACACAAACAAACAGAGGCACACACACACACACACACAGGTACACACACATACAGACACAAACAAACAGAGGCACAGACACACACACACACACACACATACACACGCACAGTTACTAATATACGGATACACAGAGGCCAGACACTAGTGTCATTAAGACACAATTCGATATGTTTTTGATTTGTAAGGGGATGAAGGATTCCAGGTAGAAGGCAAAAGAATGAGGTCGAGGTACATATAAGAAATTATTGAACGGAAGTTCCGACTCAATAAGCTGAACGGCCTCAATCTGCTCATTTCCTTAATGCTCCTGCGGTATTATGCTATCAGGCATTCTCTTCCTGAGACAGCAGCAGAGGCTGGGTGCGATACATATTTGATTGGAAAGGATCAGTGGGAATGTGGGATAGGTTTGGAGTCCGGAATGGATTATGTTCCTAATTATTCCTAATTATTCTGTTCTTATGTCTGAAACGAGGTGGTGGTTTGATGTTCAGTTAACACAGTTTTCAAATAACAGACCCACAATGAAATAAGGACGTCCCTTTCACTTTAGTGCTGTACTACTGTGGTGTTCTCATCCTCAGGGAGCAGTGAAGACTCAGTTATTGAAGAGATTCAAGGCTGAGCTCGACTGATCTTTACTGGACAGAAGGGTCAGTGTTTATTGGGAACAGATTTGAAATGGATGGTCAGACGCACTCGGATCAGCCATGATCATTCCGAATGGAAAAGCCGAATGGGCAACTTCTTCAGCTATCCCATGTGTTGTTCCCTCAATCCACTCCTCGAGGCTCTTACAGAGATATACTGCTGTCCCTACCCGATGTGTTGTTCCCTCAATCCACTCCTCCAGGCTCTTATAGAGATATAATGCTGTCCCTACCCCATGTGTTGTTCCCGCAATCCACCCCTCGATGCTGTTACAGGATTGGGGAAAACTCCATTCAGTCAGACAGGATCGTTACCATGACACAGGAGGAGACCATTCCGCCCCTCTAAGGTATTACACAGGAGTACAAAATGAAGTAATTCAGCTCATTCAGTACACTACACAGCCCAGGAGGAGGCCATTCAACCCACCTGAGCCGCTACACAGGAACAGGGAAGCTGTCGCTTACAGGAAACAGAAAGTAGAGATAAATGTTTATTTTCAACCTGCAAAACTGTAACTGATGGAATGCCTCAGAGATCAGATCTGGAGGAAGGGGAGGGAATGGCTTGGAGCTCAATTAGCTCGTTCACCAAGGTGGTCATTCAATGTGTCGTTAAATGGAGGTAGTGAGTCTGCAATGTGATACAGGCAGGGAAGGTTAGTGAGCAAACTTTCTTCAGAAACAACATAAGGTAAGTTGTCTATTTTGGTATGAAGGATGAATCAATGGCAAACAATTTAAATGGAGAGAGATTGCCGAACTCTTTGATACAGGAGGTTTCCATGTTCTTGCGACATGAATCATATGAAGTCAGATGCAGCAAGTGATTTGGAAGGTAAGTGGAATGATGCTGATTTTGGCAAAAGTTATCAGGTTTAATTACAGGAATGTTTTACTGCATCTGTACAGGGAATTGCTGAGACCCCACCCGATGTCCTGTGTGCAGGATTGATCCTCTAACACTAAAATAAAAAGATATAATTATTTTCGAATATTTTCAAAGAGGTTTCCCTTTACTCATTCCTGGAATGCCGGCCTTTTGTTATGGGGGATTATCAGTTTTGAGCTTAGCTGAGAAATAGTATTGAACCATCCATGTCTTTCTGGAAAGTGTATCAGCTGGATGCATATTATATCCTGTCAGGGAGACTAAAGCTAGAGAATAAACTTTAAGAAAAATATGTATTGATATTAACACACATACTATAAAGACACCTACCGATATTTACATGTAAGCATGTCTTCAAATTATAAAGTGGGGGCATTTTATTTGCGATTGGAGGACATTGTGTACTACAAGAAGAATGACACACCTGCATATAATCCAGAATCAGGTTTATCAGAGAATATTCCAGGAGATCGCACATGGTCCAGTTTCGTGTTCAGTGACAAAATTGCATGTTCCAACACAGAGAGGGAGAAAAATGTTCCCTGTCTGAGAAGGAGCAGACGATTGATCCCTCTCTCTTACTTTGTTCCGCCCCATAGCAAAGTGTGAGATCATAAAATCCTCACGTCATCTTTACCACTTGTAAAGAATTCCTGGTGAGGATTCATTTAAATCTCTCCACTGCCTGAAATGAAGGGAATTCAGCCAAATCCCACCGTTCCAGAAAGAAATCCCACTACCAGTAGATGGTGTGATCAGAATAACTTCAAAGGCAGAATAAAATTTTGGGGAACTCTATCATTTTACCATTTGTTATGAGTTCAACTTTCTGTGTCTCACGTTTTTCTAGAAAATGGCGGAGTCTGAGACCTAAATCATTGGCCACCTCACTAAAATGACTGCATTTAAGATGGGTTTAACCAGTGGAGGAGTGGGACTCGGAAAGGACATAGTGACCCTCCAACATTTGTTGGAATACAAATGAGAAATTCTCAAAAGGCTGTTCAAGTGGAAATTCCCTTCCCCAGAGGATTGTGGTGCCTGGATGTTTGCATTTATTAAAATTTGTTTTTGGTATGTCTTAAAATGGTATGCAGACAGAAACATGCTGCTTTGAACAAAAGCACATGAAGCGGTGAAAAAGTATTTAATAGCCGACTCCTGCTGCTCAGTCCTGTGTTACTATGTTCTAGTCAAACTCTCACATCTCCTGCAAGGAACAGATGGAGGCCACTTGCCCAAAATACCTGGTCAACAGTAATACAGGATCTCATTCAGTCCCTCAAGACTGTCACACATGGTTTGGTGTCAGTTGGAAAATGTTATTTGTTTCGACAGATGCCTCTGGTCTCTTTCCAGAGTGTTTCCTCTCTGCAACTTGTGCTTCATTTGTTGGTGATATTATAGACCCAGATTCACCGTGAATACAGTCCCCATAACTCAACCAGAGATGACTCACAAAATACTTTACCCCCTCTGTTTGCAACGTTCAATTAAAGAACATTCAGGGAAATTACAGCCATTAACTTTGCGATCACTGAAATGAAGACAAAAGGAACAGAATCAGGTAATTCAGATGATCAAGCCATTTCCTGAACCTCTGTCTCTGTCTCTCTTTCTCTCCCCGCCCCCCCCCCCCCTTCTCTCTCTGTCTCAGTTGAAATAGGGAGTGAGAATGGTTGGGTCGAACGGTCCCAGAGGCTTCTTTAGCTATCGAGAATCATGTAATCTGAGTGAAAAAAAGCCGTGGAACTTATCACTGTATCAGTGTCTGTTTAGAACATCATGAGTGATTGTCCATCCCCCTTAAGTTTCAATGCGATCTCTTATTATCTCACTGAGCTTCACTCACGGTTCATGGTGCCATCATCCCAGGGATTAGTCTGGCGAAACTTGAGAGAAAGTATATCCACAGTACCCCAAATACTGCCTCAACAACACTCTCAGGGATTGCCAAAAAGCAACTTTTCTCTCACTTAGACATCGCCATTTCTTTCCAGTGCCACAAAAAGCCATTCCTTCTCTATGCACTACGACTGACATGGAATTTATAATTCCCTTACATCTGTACGTCAGAATGAATAAAGTCAGCACCAGAGATACCTATGTAGATATGCATCTCTCTCAGGGATAATTTCAATGAGATTGAATGCACCTAAAATAGGGATGATCACGTACCTGAATGGAAATGAGATGCAGCAATACAGAAAACGGGCAGAGAAACGGAGCTATCTTTACCTTTATTCTTCTCTCACAGGATGTATGAAGCTCTGGCCAGTGCAGCATGTTGTGCAGATCTTGAACTGAGTGGCTGGTTCAGTTTTTCCACAGTACCATAAAGAGTAAAACACATTGCTGTGGATTTGTAGTGTTCCAACACATGATAAATCTTCATGCTTAATTAAAACCAACAACGAAGAAAAGATTTATCCCATGCTGTAATCGGTGATAATTCTAGAGTCCAAATCTATTTAAAGTAAAAATTAATATCTTTATTCCTTAAAGTATAACAGAGAATAATAAATGAACAACTATTTACAACTTCTTCCACTAACCTGTCTTTGACCTTCCCCCTCCACAATCCTAGGCCGATAAGATTCCTAATCAAGATTTACAAAACAAAATTTCTTATCTCAAAACCAGGAAGCTTTCGATTCTTCTCCATATTCCTGTCTTCTTTTCTTCTTGGGGACTCTACTTCACTAGGTACTAATCAATAAGGGTACCCGAAGGAGAGCTATTTTTCAGGCAGTCTTTGCATGATGGTAGCTTGGCAGTTCTCCTCTAAACTGTTCAATTTTCCATGGTCTTGTACCGCCAAACTATTGGATTGTATCATTGGCTGTTACGATTGCCAATAGAACAAATTAATACTTGATTGAAGGTTAGTATTTTGGGGTATATTTTAAAATGTTTTGCTGAATTTGTTTCAACACAATGAGCTAATCGGATTGTTTGACCAAATGATACATTATATCCATTTTCAGAACTCTGGGTGCTGTCAGGTAGTTATTGTTGGTTTTCTTTCTCTCAAAGGTACAGTACACCCACGCGTTCATCACAGAAGTCACCCGTAAACCTGACGAGGTAAGCATGACACATTGACTTCCCTAAAGGACTTGAGGCAAGCAGATTGTTTTTCATAACAAATGATAATGGTTGCTTTTAAACTCCCCAATTTCCTTCATGAGATATCAACAGGCCATTATTCTGTGGCTCCAGATTATGAGTCAACGGCTTGACCACCATAAACTGTCTTCCCTTACGTGCAGAGAACAAGTTAAACATTCTCAAGATCAATTATTTAATGACGGACATGTGATTACAAGTAAAGTGAAACTGTTGCATTCGGATTGAACAAAGGCACAAATGGTTTATTCAGAAGTTGCACTGAGACTGAGGACGAGACTAGGATATCATGATGGTGGTATTGGACAGGATTGGTGAGTGGAGAGGACATAGAGATGTAAATCTGTGAAGGACAAAATGGATTATGGAGTTTGAGAAGAGTCTGGTTCCTTCTCGCATATCAGTGAGTAATTTATAAATCGTCGTTTGATAGTTATAACATATAAGGAAATGAATTTTTGTTTGGAAATGAAGATATTGACTTGCACTTTCCAAAATGTACATATCATGAGCAGAAATCCAGTTCAACCTGGTTTAGTAGACAAATATAATGACTTACCAGGAACACCAACTATGGCGAAGATGGTATAGTAACCACCTTGAATAATCCAAAGGATATCCTAGATCCGTGATGCTGAGGATATCCAAGGCTGAGAAAGCCACTGAAGACCCGAGGATAAACTCCTTTCAATTGTTTAAACATTCCAGTGTAATGTTCTCAGATTCGGATTCAGCTTGGGATATGTGGGGGTGGCTGAGGGAAGGAATATTGGAGATGGTAGATTGATTGCGTGTAATCATTCAATCTTCCTTGGATATGGGAGAAATGTCAAAGGATTGTCAGAACATAAACAAGATTCCCCGTTTATAAATGGAAACATACAGTCTGTCACTACTAATCAGTGATTATAATGTCAGTAAAATTTCGAGAGAACTTTTCTCGTTCATAATCTGACAGGCAAATGTGCCTTTGACAACATGAGTTATAACGGACAAATGGCATGGATATGTAAACAGAGAATATGACGTGAAACACAATTCAGATGGTGAGTCGAGGATCAGAGAGGGCAGGTGAGTGTCATGTTGTTAATGTTGTCGATGTCGATCAACTGTGATTAACTACCATGCACTGCTTTTCAGTTTCAGTGTGATTATATTATTGGGGACATGGCTGCAGAGACTGGAGGGAGGGAACATGATATTTCCCAGTCATCAATATTGGGATGTTACTCTTTAAAAATCATAAGAAGATCAAATTCCAGGATGCATCTGGAATGAGCCCATTGAGCCTGCTCCGCCATTCAATGATGGCTGTTAAGCTTCTCAACACCATTCTTTAGCTTTCTATCTGTAACCCTTCATCCCCTTTACAATCAAGAACCTATCTGTCTTACTCTTAAATATACTCAATGTCATGGCCTCGACAGCCTTCCGTAGCAGTGAATTCCCTAGATTCACCACTCTCTGGCTGAATAGGTTAATCTTTATCTGTATTTGAAAAAGTCTTCTCTTTACTCTGTCCCCTCGGTCCTAGTCTCCCCTCCATTGGAAATATCTTCCCAAAATCCACCCTGTTCAAGTCATTCAATGTTCTGTATGTTTCAATTAGACCTCCTAACATCCTTCTGAACTCTATCAAATATAGACTCAGAGCCCTCAGATGTTCTTCATATGTTAAGCTTTTCATTCCTGGGACCACTTTCGTGAATCTTATCAGAAAATGCTCCAGGGCCAGTACATCCTTCCTGAGATATGGGACCCAAAACTGTGCACAATAATCCAACTGTAGACTGACCAAAATCTTATAGAGCCGCAGAAGTACATCCCTGCACTTATATTCAAGCCTTCTTGAAATAAATGGAATCATTCTATTTGCATTCCCAACTGCTGACAACCTGCAGGTTTACCTTTCAACATCCTTGGACTAGCACTGCCCCTCTCCCCGCTCCCCCCCCCACCCTCCACCCACCACCCCCGAGTCTTCTGAACTTGCTCGCTATTTAGAAAATAGTCCATGCCTTTATTTTTTCCTGGCAAACTGCATGACCTCATACTTGCCCAAGTTATACTCCACCTGCCACTTCTTTGCTCACTCCCCTAACCTATGCAATTCCTTCAGCAGGAGAAAGTGAGGACCACAGATGCTGGAGATCTGAGTCAAAAAGTGTGTTGCTAGAAAAGCACAGCAAGCCAGGCGGACTCTGAGGAGCAGGATATTCGACGTTTCAGTCATAAAGCTTTTATCAGGAATGAAGTGGGTGGTGGAAGGAGGTTGAGAGATGAATGGGAGGGGCTGGGACGAAGGTAGCTTGGAAAATAATGGCTAAATGGAGGTGAGTGCTGCGAGTGGAAGGTGGAGTGGATAGATGGGAAGGAAGATAGACAGATAGGACAGTTCAACAGGTGGTGTTCAGTTGGAGGGTTAGATCTGGGATAAGTTGGAGGGAGAGGAGATGAGGAAGCTGTTGACATTACGCCGGATACCGTGTGGTTGAAGGGTTCCAATCTGGAAAACGTCTGGTGGCTAGAATGTGGCAGTGGAGGAAGCCAAGTACTTGCATGTCCTTGGAGGAGTGGTGGGAGAGGCGAAGAATTCAGCCACAGGGAAGTGGGGTTGTTGGGTGTGTGACGGAGAGTGTTCCCTGAACTGTTCTCAAGTTGACGTCCTGTCTTCCCAATGTAGAGGAGACCAGAAGCAAAGGACCGAGGAGATGAGGTGTTTGGATGCACAGGATCTTCTCTGCCTGATGTGGGAGGATCCTTTTGGGCCTTGGATTGATGTGAGGAGGAAGTTGTTGGCACAGGTTTCATGCCTCTTGCACTGGCAAGGGAAGATGCCGGGAGTGGAAGGTGGCTTGTTGAGATGTGGGAGGGAGGGTCCGTGAACCTGACGAGGGAGTGGTGAAGGGAATTGTCTCTGTAGAATTCCCTTGTAGAATGGGGGGGGGGGCGGGGGTTAGTCTATCTCTGGTGGTGTGGTCTGACTGTCGATGGATGAAATGCCGGAGGATGATGCGTTGTAACCCAAGGTTGGTGGTCTGGAAGGCGAATATCAGAGGGGTGCTAGACGGTGCTACTGCACCCTCCTGAAGCCGAATCACCTCTTCGATGCTACCTATCCCTCTATTCCATCTTTGTACTGTTTGAAAACCTAGTCAGAATGCACTCAATTCCTTCATGTTGACCATTAAAGCACAAAGCGAATTTTGTGGCCCCAACACTGAGTCTTGAAGAATACCACTTGTCAATGAATGCTTTTATCCCCACTGTATGCTTTCTGTCTGACAGCCATGCATCTATCCAAGCTTGCACCTTTCCTGTAACACCAGGGGCCCTAATCTTTCTCAACAACCTTCTGCGTGGCACCTTATCAAAGGATTTTAATGAAACAGGTGGATAACATCTCCTGGTTCTCTTTGGTCAAATCTGGTCGTTACTCCCTCAAAGTATTCCAGCTGGATATGACCTCTCATTGATGAAACAATGCTGACTTTGCACTATTTTGCCATATACTTCCAAGTATTCAGAAATCCCATCCTTCACGATGGATTCCAGGATGTTACCCACAAACAAGGTTAGGCTAATCAGTCTGTAATTTTCCATCTTCTGCCTAACTCCCTTATTAAATGGAGTGTCACGTTAGCAATTTTCCAGCCATTCCTGATTTTAGTCATTCCTGAAAGATTACCACTTCCACTTTCACTACCTCTTCCGCTATCTCCCTTACAATTTTGGGGTGTAGTCCATATGGTTCACGTGATTTATCCAAATTCAGGCCATTCAGTTTTCTAGCATGTTCTTCTGAGTGATGGCCACCACATTCAGCTCTGCCCTCTTACTCCCTTCAATTTTTGGGAAATTACTCATGTCTTCCACCATGAACATTGAATGCTTAGTTCCTCATTCGATTCTTTGTTTTCCACTACTGTCTCTCCAGCATCATTTTCCAGTGGTCCATATTCACTTGTCCCTCTCTTTTGCACTTTATATATCTAAAGGTCCTCTTACAGTCTCCTTTGTATTGCTGGTTAGCTTACTTCCGTATCTAATCTTCTCTGTCCTTTTTTCCCGTCTGTTAGTCTTTGTAAGTTTCCCATTTCTCTACTTTCCCACTGCCCCTCACCACATTATATACTTGCCCTTTTGCTTGTATGCAATCCCTGACTTCCGCCGTCAGGCCTGGCTGCCTCGTCCTCCCTGTACCATGCCTCTATTCCTCGTCAAGAATCCCTGCTGTGACTCCTGAATTAATCATGGAATCTGCTGCCATTGCTGTTCCCCTGTCTTTCATGTTTGACCCCTCTCCCAGTCAATTCTACCCAGCTTCTCCCATATGCCTCTGTAGCTGACTTTATTCAGCTGAAATACTGTTACCTCTGATTCTATCTTCTCTCTCTCTCAAATTGCAGAATAAATTCAATCATGTTCTGATCATTGCTTCCGAAGTTTACCATCCCCCTAATCTCCATTACGAATTTTGCGTCATTAAATCCAGTATCATCTGTTCCCGAGTGGGCTCCACCAGAAGTTGCTCCAAAAGCCATCTCATAAACATCCCTAAAATTCCTTTTCTTGTGAACCACTACAAATCTGATGTTACCAGTGTTATAAGTGAATTCTGTCTAGGTATTCAAAATCTCCGGAGAATAGTCCCTGACACTCGGCTGACTACTCTACACTAGGGCTATGGTTCAGATCAACAGAGTTCTGCCTCCATTTCTACTGCTCCCGTCCTCTATCTTCTGTAACTTCTTCTGGATATCAGGCCATGCTTTTATCACGAAGTGAACCTTTACCATCCCTCATCCTATTTCCCCATCTGGGTCTATACCCGAACATTTCCTAACCGACTCCCTTAATCTGTGTAAGAATGCACAGGGAGACTCGTCCTTTCCTTGCCTCAGGTCGAAAACCTTGGCGAAATTTTGCTGTTTGGGGATGCAAGCTTGTATCCCTTGGATTATCAAATTTCGCAAGTCTGACGTATTATCCCTTCTATATTGTGGTGGTCCCAGTTAGGGTTCTGAAGGGGATATTTGTCCTCACCCCTAACCATCCCCCTCTCATGCCAAATTGTCCGGCAAGCTCAATGCCAGCGCTGCTACTAGTTTTTTTTAAAATCTCAATTAACACTTTCCCTATCCAGTATCCCCATATAAGTCTCCTTTCTTCCCCAGTAAATAGTATATTCAAAAATGGACATTAACGCAGCCCACATATACAGACCGGGCCTCAAAAATAAATTAATTTGTTCTGACAATCCTATCGGATTCTCAACCAGGACCGTCATTTCCTTTTAAATGTTCCGACCTCCCCACTGGTGAGGGGGTCATACACAAACACAATCTCCTTGTCCCCTATCGGCACTTTAGTCGTTACGTTCTTCCTTTTTTTTAAAGAAATATTGCAATGTTCCTAGCTTCTCATATCCTCAAACACCAATTTATTAATTCATGCTTGACTAACTTTAAAGCCTGTTCCTAACTTGTAAACACATTTATATATTTACATCCATTTATTCAGTATTTAATATTTAAAATGTAAAATGCATACAGTTCCCAATTTTGAAATCCACTGTAATCACCCAGATTTAGTACCCTAATTTAGATCCAAAATTAGTTTTCTTATGTACTCCTGACCAATCATTTCTCAATTACAATACTTTAGGTCGTAAAATAATCAGAGCTGTCTTACAATAATTTGTCAATTCAAGTAAAAAGAAATTCTAATAGCCGAATCCAAGGTCTCAGATAATAACCATGGAAGTTATCGTCTTTTTTTCCGACAGCCTACTGTTGTACTGAAAATTCAACTGTACTTCACATATTGAAAAAAAAATCATGTTAAGTTTACATAAAAATCACATTTAAAACAATCCTGGAAATCAAGCTCCACTGAATAAAACTTCCTCATTCAATCACCAACAAACAAATGTGCATTCAAATCAAATCACAAAGGGTTAAATGTTTTGCTTGCTGTTCTCGCACTCTCTCTCTCTCTGCCGGTATTACTGCAAGCTGCTGGTAAAAATAAACTTCAGTTGTCCCCCTTATACGGCTTCTATGTAAGGATAATAGAGACAATCCAGAAGCGGAGTTCAACACTATCAGTTTGTAACTAATCTCTTCCGCCCTCCACAATCTCTGTAGAATCTATCGGGGGGAATTTTCGGGGTTTCGTCTTCCCGTTCCTTTTTCGACCCGGAACATTGGCCACCTATGGTTGGTCTTCAGGCTAACCTGTTTGCTATACTCCGGTTACTTAGTCAACCCTTTTACCCCGGTTACTAAGTTAACCCTTAACTTCCGGGTTACCTGTCACAACCACAGAGTCGACAAGGCAGTGTACACTTCTCAATTCCGCGAAAACCCCAAATACCAGAGAAGGTTCTTACCTTGATCCGTGCACGGAGTTGTCCGACTCAAGATAACCTGTTACCTTATCAAAACTTCAACCTTTTACTTTATTGTGAGCGCTTCCTATTCACATCGTTTGCTCAAATATCTGTGTGTGTCACAGAGTCCCAGAATCATTCAGAGCCTCCCGTGGGAGTTCTTTTTAGTATCCCGGACACGAGCCCCCAAATTTGTTATAAGTGAATTCTGTCTAGGTATTCTAAATCTCCAGAGAATAGTCCCTGACACTCGGCTACCTACTCTACACTAGGGCTATGGTTCAGATCAACCGAGTTCTGCCTCCACACTCTGCCGACCGCGGACTGTCCTTTAACCCTTGACTTCAAGGGAGACTGTCCACAAGGTCCCGTCCTAGGAGGCGAACTCCAAGCTGACAGCACCAGCCCTTATCCCCTCCGGCTACCGCTTTTCCCGTGGCAAATCGAAATGCTGCGAGACACACAAATGAGCAACGGATGTTTATTTCAAACTTGCAAGTTTGGGCGGCTTCGAAAAAAAAAGAGCTTCGGAAAATCGCGACGGAAGATTTTACAGAACTGATATTTATACATTATTTTTTACATGTAAAAACATTAATGACAATTCCATTGGTTAAAACATTTCACGGTTTTCTTTGCCAATTCTTTGATTTATATTGTTTTTAACAATTCCATTGGTCACAACATCTCACGCTTTTCTCTGCCAACGCTTTGATTATCTGTATGTTTCTAATATTCTGAGAGCTACTATTGTATCATGGCCACCTGTTAACAATTCTATTGACTAAAGCATTTCTCGCTTCTCTATCCCAGGCCTTGGTTATCTGTATGTTTCTAATATTTTAAGAGCTTCTATTGTATTATTGCCAAGGTTACCTAGCTTCATAGCAGCCTAGTTTTAATTAACAGCTTACGTCAGTTTCATTCAAGGTTACAAACCGCCATGTTTGTGACATAACAGTTTCTCCCTGTTTCCAGGCTAACTTACATTCAGTCTCACAGTTCGTTCTTACTTATTAACCCTTAGTTAAACTGCAGAAATTACATCACCCATATCACCAGTGCCGTTCCTTCACATCTTTTCTATCTCCTGGTCTACCTTGTGCCCCAGGTCCTGACTACTCTTTGGAGCCCTGTACAAGACTTCAACTGTGGTTGTCTTACCTTTGTAGTTCCTCAATTCTACCCACGCAGATTCTACACCATCTGATCTTACTTCCTTTCTTACAATTGTTTTAATCTCATTCCTAACCAATAATGCAAATCCACTCCCTCTGCCCACCGACATATCTTTTCGATAGGATAAATACCCTTAAATATTCAGGTGCCCATCTCTTCCAACCTGCTGATTTAATTCTGTGCCACAAGCTCATTTACCTTATTCATCATACAGCATGCATTCAATTGTAACCCCTTCAGTCCTGCATTAGCCGTCACTCTTCTCATTGTCATTAATTTTTGCAGTGTGCTTGAAGTTTGGTATCTTAAACATTTCCAGACGCGTTATCCTATTTGTGTATGTGCTGAAGATTTTAATAACCTCTCCTGAGTTCTGTACTCTTATCTCGTCTTTTAATTCGGCTTTTCTAATTAAATCCTATAACTGCACCCACCCGCCCCCCCCCCCCCCAAGACACACACACACACTCCTAATCAGTTTAAAGCTCTGTCTACAGCCTTGGTTAGAATTCACTCGGATTCTGGTCCCAACACGGTTCAGATGACGACTGTCCCATCGGAGCAGGTCCTTTCTTCCTCAGTAATAAAATGTATTTATTCAACACAAATACAAGGATAAAAAAGCTTTTCTGTATCTACCAAAATATGAAAACTACAAAAAAGACAATGTTGTTAAAATACACTTGCTATGTCGAACAATATAAATTGTAATGTGAATTACAAAACCATGGAGGTGGTGTGCAAACTTTATCAATCGTTATTTGACCCACAGCTGAGATCCTGATTTCCCCTCTGCCAGTGATTCCATTCACTGAGATTCCACTCTACCTCTCACGCAGTGCCTACAATCTCCTGTTGGGTCAGAATATTTAAATGAATTTACCTTCTCCCTGGAACCAGTCTATTGGTCTATTGGATTGTGTTTCGCTGTCAGCTACTCAGCTCTGGGATGTTATTGGTGATAAATGATCTGGGATGACAGCCAGTATCAGCATGGTGCTCACAGGGTATGGCACCAGACAAAGGGCTTACAGTCTGTGAGAGTTTCTAAAAAAACGTTTCTGTGTATTTCTCCTCATGCTATCTCCTGATCTAACATCACATTCATCTGACACGCATTGCTCTCATTCACTCTGTCGCTCCCTTTCTTCACTTTATTTATCTCACTTCACTGTCTTTCTCTCTGTTTATTTCTCTCCCTCTCAGTCTAGCTCCGATCATTCCCTCTATTTCCAAGTTGTCAGGTTGGAGAGCTCATGGACACATGGTGGGCTGAATGGCCTCCTTCTGTGTTGTATTAATTCTGAAGTTCTCTGACCCACAGTAACATGTTTTGGTGCCTGGAGAGACAAGCTGGTTCCAGTGAAGGACACAGTGGACAATTAACCATTATCTCTTCGTATTTTCTGACATGCAACAACATTGAAATATCTGTTCAAACAAACAGACTCCTCATATTAAAATCAGCACACTTCAGTCTGCCAGGCCACTGTGTTCAGTACCATCTGTTTTGTTTTTTCGGTCTTAGCTGTACTGGGATTATTTTCCAATTCCCCCTCAGTCACTGTACCTTTGGACCTACTGCTGTGGTTGCACACATCCCTCCCGCCACATACTAGTTTGAACCCTCGTAAAGACAATAGCTAACCTGTCTGCCAGGAGATTGCTGCCAGTTCAACTCCATCCTGTCCATCTTGTTTATCTCCTACCAACCCGGGAATCCCAATGATCCACATAGCAGAGTTTGTTATCAGTTCATGTGCATCCCGTCCTTCTTGTGTGTATCCTACTGACCTGTGAGTCCCAATAATCAACATATCGCAAATTGTTGCCAGTTCAGGTTCATCCCGTCCTTTTTGTGTATGTCCTCCCGACTCGGGAATCCCAATGATCCATGTATCGGAAGTGTTGCCTCCCCGACCGTGTATTTAACTGCACTACCTTACGATTCCTAACCTCACTCGCACGTGACATATTCTAATATGGCCAAAATATCCTTCTAGCACAACTCCAGCAAGGCCTTTTTTATAAACTGATAATAAAAAACTTAAGTGTGACGTCAGGAAAGTGAGACCATTGAATCAGTCCAATCACCACGGTATCTGGTATTTATCCCCGCCACCAAAACTGTTTGACAAGGTATACATATGGGCCATCTATTTGCAGATGGACGAGGATAAACAGAAGGTTAGAAAATGTCAGAGCAGATGGATGTAATTCAGCCTGTTTACTCAGCTTTGCTATTCAGTTGGATTCTAGTTATTCTGTTCCTTTCAATGATAGGGTCTTTACCTAGCATCTCCAGCGGTTCAGAAAGTTCCCAGTGTCGTTGTGTGCACAGTCCTGCGAAGGGAGTATCGAGTGCCAGGCAATGGGGTGTGGGGAGTCCCAGGGGTGGCATAAGGAATTGCTGCATGTAGTGCCGATCTACTGAGGGAACTGAGAGAGATTGTCTGGGCATCCAGGGACGCTGGACTCAGACATGTGACCGGGCACGATTCCTTAACACCCAGAGGAAACCACGAACCACGGCTGCTTTTACAAAAACCTGTCACATTTGCTGCATTTCTCATTCGAACAAAAGCAAAAGTACTGTAGATGGTAGAAATCTGAAGCAAACACAGAGACGTACTGTGGAGAAACAAAAGAATTAAGGCTCCCAATGCAGGCACGGGAAGAATGTACAAAGTCCACACAGACAGGGTCCAGAGATTGGAAATGAACCCGAGCCCCAAGCACTGTGAGGCAGCATTGCCTGTATCACCATTCTGCCCAATGCTGGACAATTGGGGATAGTACAGTTAAAAGCATAGATACTGTTCTCCGTGATCGGGATTAAGAGTTCTGAAACTTGTGTTGCTTACATGGTGCTCGGGTTTGGGATATATCATCTGGGTTGCAGAACTTGGAGCGGGAGGGGAATATTCCAGTGGTCAGGGTCCATGTGGCTACCAACAGCTGGATAAACAAATGACAATGAGAAGAGTGCCGGGTAATACAATACTGAACTGTGCATACAGTATAAGGAATAAGGTAAATGAGCTTGTGACTCATCCATAAATTGGCAGGTCCGACATAGTGGGCATTACAGTGACATCGGTGCAAGAGGACCAGGTCTGGGAGCAGAATATTCAAGGATATTCATCCTGTGGAAAAGATAGGCAGGTAGGCAGAGAGACACAGTTGTCTGAGTATTAAGAATGGAATTGAATCAATAATCAATAATACGAAATTAAATAAGGTCAGATGGTGTAGAATCTGTTTCTATAGAATTGGGGTATCAAAAATGTGAAATAATGCAGTTGGAGTCATATACAGGGAGCTGTGGTGTAAGATACACCAGGAGCTAAAAAGATCTGTAGGAAAGGCAAAGTTACAGTGATCTTGTGGGATTTTATTATACAGATGGAGTGGGAATTCAGATTGATAGTGGTTGGCAGGAAAATGAATGTGTGGGAGGTGCATGAGATGGCTTTTTGGAGCAGATTGTGCAGGCAGACTAGATGAGGGGAGCTGAAGGTGACAGTGAACATAATATGATTGAATTTACTCTGCACTTTCAGATGGAGAAGTTAGAATCAAAAGTAACGGTATTACAGCTGAATAAAGACAATTACAGAGACTTGAGTGAGGAGCTGGTTAGAATTGACTGGGAGACGGGCCCAGCAGGAAAGACAGTGCAACAGTAATGGCAGGAGTTTTTTTTTTGGAGTAATTGAGGATACAGAAGGGATTTATCCTGTGGAAAAAGAAGCTTGTATTGGGAGGATGGGACAACCATAGCTAACTAAGGAAGTTAGGTATAGCTGAAAAGCAAAAGAGAACTGATATAATGTGTCAAAGTGCAGTGGGAAACCTGACGATTGGAAAACTTACAAAGACAAAACAGAGGGCAAACAAAATAAAATAAGGAGGGAGATTATTAAATATGGGGGTAAGCTAGCTAGTAATGTAAAAGAAGACTGTAACAGTTTCTTTCGATATATAAAGCATAAAAGAGCGGCAAAAGTGAACATTGGACTGCTGGAAAATGATACTGGAGATATAGCAGTAGGTAACGATAAAATGCACAAGGAACTGAATAATTGCTTTGCATCATCTTTCATTGTGGAAGGCACGAGTAATACCTTAAACATTCAAGAGATTGAGGGCCCAGAGCTGAGTATGATGGCCATCACCATGGAGAACATTCTAGTAAAAAATGTAATGGCCTGAAGGTGGGTAAATAACCTTTACCACATGGACTACATCCCAGTATTATAAGGGAGATAGCTGAAGAGGGAGTGGAGCCAATTGTGGTGATCTTTCAGGAACTACTAGAGTAAGGAATGATCCCAGAGCACAGTAAACCCACTAACGTGATACCCCTTTTTAACAAGAGAGTAAGGAAAAAGACAAGAAAAAAACAACCACAATGAATAGTTTAACCTCTGCCATGGGTAAGATCCTGGAATCCATTGTGAAGGATGAGATTTCTGAATACTTGAAAATGTTTGGTAAATTAGGGCAAATTGAGCATGATTTCATCAAGGGAAGTTAATGACTGACAAATCTATTGGAAGTTTCTGCACACACACGGCTATGCTCTCAGCCCCCTACTGTACTCCTGTACAGACACGGCTGTGTCCCTCAGTCCCCTACTGTACTCCCTGTACACACACGGCTGTGTCCCTCAGCTCGCTACAATACTCCCTGTACACACACGGCTGTGTCCTCAGTCCCATACTGTACTCCCTGTACACACATGGCTGTGTCCCTCAGCCCCCTACTGTACTCCCTGTACACACACAGCTATGTGCTCAGCCCCCTACTGTACTCCCTGGACACACACGGCTGTGTCCTCAGCCCTCTACTGTACTCCCTGTACACACATGGCTGTGTCCCTCAGCCCCCTACTGTACTCCCTGGACACACACAGCTGCGTCCCCCACACCCTACTGTACTCCCGGTACACACATGGCTGTGTCTCTCAGCCCCATACTGTTCTCCCTGTACACCCATTTCTGTGTCCTCAGCACCCTACTGTATTCCCTGTACAAAAACGGCTGTGCTCTCAGCCCCCGACTGTACACCCTGTACACACACCGCTATGTCCCTCAGCTCGCTGCGGTACTCCCTGTACACGCACAGATGTGTCTTCAGCACCCTACTGTACTCACTGTACACACACAGCTATGTCCTCAGCCCCCTACTGTACTCCCTGGACACACACAGCTGCGTCCTCCACACCGTACTGTACTCCCTGTACACACATGGCTGTGTCCTCAGCCCTCTACTGCACTCCCTGTAAACGCACAGCTGTGCTCTCAGCCCCCTACTGTACTCCTGTACACACACAGCTGTGTCCCTCAGCTCGCTACTGTACGCGCTGTACACACACGGCTGTGTCCCTCAATTCGCTCCGGTACTCCCTGTACACACGCGACTGTGTCTTCAGCACCCGACTGTACTCCCTGTACACACACGGCTGTGTCCCTCAGCTCACTACGGTACGCCCTGTACACACACGGCTGTGTCCTCAGCCCCATACTGTACTCCCTGTACACACATGGCTGTGTCCCTCAGCCCCCTACTGTACTCCCTGTACACGCACAGCTATGTGCTCAGCCCCCTACTGTACTCCCTGGACACACACGGCTACGTCCTCCGCTCGCTACGGTACTCCTTGTACACACAAGACTGTGTCTTCAGCACCCTACTGTACTCCCTGTACACACACAGCTATGTCCTCAGCCCCCTACTATACTCACTGCACACACACGGCTGCGTCCTCCGCTCCCTACGGTACTCCCTGTAAACACACAGCTGTGCTCTCAGCCCCCTACTGTACTCCTGTACACACACAGCTGTGTTCCTCAGCTCGCTACTGTACTCGCTGTACACACATGGCTGTGTCCCTCAGCTCGCTACGGTACTCCCTGTACACACACGGCTCTGTCCTCAGCCCCCTACTGTACTCCCTGTACACACATGGCTGTGTCCCTCAGCCCCCTACTGCACTCTCTGTACACACACAGCTATGTCCTCAGCCCCCTACTGTACTCCCTGGACACACATAGCGGCGTCCTCCAAACCCTACTGTACTCCCGGTACACACATGGCTGTGTCTCTCAGCCCCATACTGTTCTCCCCGTACACCCACTTCTGTATCCTCAGCACCCTACTGTATCCCCTGTACAAAAACGGCTGTGCTCTCAGAGCCCGACTGTACTCCCTGTACACGCACGGCTGGGTCTTTACCCCCTACCGTACTCCCTGTACAAACAGGGTTGTGTCCTCAGCCCCCTATTGTACTCCCTGAACACACACGGCTGTGTCCTCAGCCCCCTATTGCACTCCCTGTAAACACACAGCTGTACTCTCAGCCCCCTACTGTACTCCCTGTACACACACGACTGTGTCTTCAGCACCCTACTGTACTCCCTGTACACACACAGCTATGTCCTCAGCCCCCTACTGTACTCCCTGGACACACACAGCTGCGTCCTCCACACCCTACTGTACTCCCTGTACACACATGGCTGTGCCTCTCAGCCCCATACTGTACTCCCTGTATACCCACTTCTGTGTCCTCAGCACCCTACTCTACTCCCTCTACACACATGGCTGTGTCTTCAGCCCACTACTGTACTCCCTGTACACACACGGCTGTGTCCTCAGCCCCCTACTGCACTCCCTGTACACCGAAGGCTGTGCCCTCAGTCCCCTACTGTAATCCCTGCACACACACAGCAGTGCCCTCAGTCCTACTGTACTCCCTGTACACACACGGCTGTGTCCCTCAGCCCCCTACTGTACTCCCTGTACACACACAGCTGTGTCCCTCAGCCCCCTACTGTACTCCGTATACACATACGGTTGTGCTCTCAGCCCCCTACTGTACTCCCTATACACACACGGCTGTGTCCCTCAGCTCGCTACGGTACTCCCTGTACACACACGGCTGTGTCCTCAGCCCCCTACTGCACTCCATGTACACCGAAGGCTGTGCCCTCAGTCCCCTACTGTAATCCCTGCACACACACAGCAGTGCCCTCAGTCCTACTGTACTCCCTGTACACACACGGCTGTATCCCTCAGCCCCCTACTGTACTCCCTGTACACAAACAGCTGTGTCCCTCAGCCCCCTACTGTACTCCGTGTACACATACGGTTGTGCTCTCAGCCCCCTACTGTACTCCCTATACACACACAGCTGTGTCCCTCAGCTCGCTACGGTACTCCCTGTACACACACAGCTGTGCCCTCAGCCCCCTACTGAACTCCCTGTACTCTGATAGCTGTGGCCTCAGCACCCTACCTTATTCCTTGTACACATACGGCTGTGTCATCACCCCCAACTGTCCTCCTTATGCAACAAAAGATGTTCCCTCAGCCCCTACTATACTCCCTGTACACACACGGCTGTGTCCCTCAGCTCGCTACTGTACTCCCTGTACACACATGGCTGTGTCCCTCAGCTCGCCACGGCACTCCCCGTACACACACAGCTATGTGTTCAGCCCCCTACTGCACTCCCTGGACACACACGGCTATGTCCTCCGCTCCCTACCGTACTCCCTGTACACACACGGCTGTGCTCTCAGACCCCTACTCTACTCCCTGTACACACATGGCTGTGTCCCTCAGCTCACTGTGGTACTCCCAGTACACACACGGCTGTGTCTCCAGCCCCCAACTGTACTCCCTGTACACACACAGCTATGTCCTCAGCCCGCTACTATACTCCCTGGACACACACGGCTGCGTCCTCTGCTCCCTACGGTACTCCCTGTACACACATGGCTGTGTATCTCAGCCCCATACTATACTCCCTGTACACCCACTTCTGTGTCCTCAGCACCCTACTGTACTCCAGTACACACACAGCTGTGTCCCTCAGGTCGCTACTCTACTCGCTGTACACACACGACTGTGTCTTCAGCACCCTACTGTACTCCCTGGACACACACAGCTGCATCCTCCGCACCCTACTTTACTCCCTGTACACGCATGGCTGTGTCTCTCAGCCCCATACTGTACTCCCTGTACACCCACTTCTGTGTCCTCAGCACCCTACTGTACTCCCTGTGTACACACGGCTGTGCTCTCAGCTCCCGACTGTACTCCCTGTACACACACCGCTGGGTCCCTCAGCTCGCTGCGGTACTACCTGTACACACACGGCTGTGTCTTTAGCCCCCTACTGTACTCTCTGTACACACACAGCTGTGTCCTCAGCACCCTGTTGTTCTCCCTGTACACACACGGCTGTGTCCTTCACTCCCTACTGAACTCCCTGTACACACACGGCTGTGTCCCTCAGCTCGCTACTGTACTCCCTGTACACACATGGCTGTGTCCCTCAGCTCGCCACGGCACTCCCCGTACACACACAGCTATGTGTTCAGCCCCCTACTGCACTCCCTGGACACACACGGCTATGTCCTCCGCTCCCTACCGTACTCCCTGTACACCCACTTCTGTGTCCTCAGCACCCTACTGTACTCCCTGTGTACACACGGCTGTGCTCTCAGCTCCCGACTGTACTCCCTGTACACACACCGCTGGGTCCCTCAGCTCGCTGCGGTACTACCTGTACACACACGGCTGTGTCTTTAGCCCCCTACTGTACTCCCTGCACACACACAGCTGTGTCCTCAGCACCCTGTTGTTCTCCCTGTACACACACGGCTGTGTCCTTCACTCCCTACTGAACTCCCTGTACACACATGGCTGTGTCCCTCAGCTCGCTACGGTACTCACTGTACACACAGGGCTGTGTCCTCAGCCCCCTATTGTACTCCCTGTACACCGACGGCTGTGCCCTCAGTCCTACTGTACTCCCTGAACACACACGGCTGTGTCCCTCAGGCCCCTACTGTGCTCCCTGTACAAATACGGTTGTGCTCTCAGCCCCCTACTATACTCCCTATACACACACTGCTGTGTCCGTCAGCTCGCTACTGTACTCCGTGTACACACACGGCTGTGCTCTCAGCCCCCTACTGTAATCCTGTACACACACTGCTGTCTCCCTCAGCACCCTACTGTTCTCCCTGTACACAGATGGCTGTGACCCTCTGCTCACTACGGTACTCCCTGTACACACAGGGTTGTGTCCCTCAGCCCCCTACTGTACTCCCTGTACACACATGGCTGTGTCGCTCAACCACTACTGTACTCCCTGTACACACACAGCTGTGCCCTCAGTCCCCTACTGTACTCCCTGTCCTCTGACAGCTGTGGCCTCAGCACCCTACCGTATTCCTTGCACACATACGGCTGTGTCATAACCCCCGACTGTCCTCCCTATGCAACAAAAGATGTACCCTCATTCCCCTACTTTACTCCCTGTACACACACGGCTGTGTCCCTCAGCTCACTACCGTACTCCTGTACACACATGGATTTGTCACCAGCCCCCTACTGTACTCCCTGTACACACAGGGCTGTGTCCCACAGTCCACTACTATACTGCCTGTACACACACAGCATTGTCTGTCAGCTCGCTACTGTACTCCCTGTACACAAACGGACGTGCTCTCAGCCCCCTACTGTACCCCTGTACACACACGGTTGTGTCCCTCAGCGCACTACTGTACTCCCTGTACATACACGACTGTGACACTCAGCTCGCTATGGTACTCACTGTACACACACAGGGCTGTGTCCTTCAGCACACTACTGTACTCCCTGTACACACACGACTGTGTCCCTCAGCTCGCTACTGTACTCCTTGTGCACACACGGCTGTGCTCTCAGCCCCCTACTGTACTCTTGTACACACACGGCTGTGTTCCTCAGCTCGCTACTGTACTCCCTGTGCACAAACGGCTGTGCTGTCACCCCCTACTGTACTCCCTGTACACACACTACTGTGTCCCTCAGCTCGCTACGGTACTCCCTGTACACATACGGATGTGTCCTCAGCCCTCTATTGTACTCCCTGTACACACAAAGCTATGTCCTCAGCCCCCTACTGAACTCCCTGTACACACACGGCTGTGTCCCTAAGCTCGCTACGGTACTCCCTGTACACATATGGCTGTGTCCCTCAACCACTAATGTACTCCCTGTACTCTGACAGCTGTGGCCTCAGCACCCTACCATATTCCTTGTACACATACGGCTGTGTCATCACCCCCCGACTGTCCTTCCTATGCAACAAAAGATGTACCCACAGCCCCCTACTGTACTCCCTGTGCACACACGGCTGTGTCCCTCAGCTCACGACTGTACTCCCTGTACACACATGGCTTTGTCCCTCACCTCACTACCGTATTCCTGTAGACACAGGGCTGTGTCCCTTAGCTCGCTACTGTACTCCCTGTACTCAGACGGCTGTGCTCTCAGCAACCTACTGTACTCCCTGTACACACACGACTGTGTCCCTCAGCTCGCTACTGTACTCCCTGTACACACACAGCTATGTACTCAGCCCCATACTGTACTCCCTGGACACATACGGCTGCGTCCTCCACTCCATACGGTACTCCCTGTAAACACTCAGCTGTGCTCTCAGCCTCCTACTGTACCCCTGTAAACACACAGCTGTGTCCCTCAGCTCGCTACGGTACTCCCTGTACACACACGGCTGTGTCTTCTACCCCCTACTCTACTCCCTGTACACACACAGCTATGTCCTCAGCCCCCTACTGTACTCCCTGTACACACATGGCTGTGTCCCTCAGCCCCGTGCTGTACTCCCTGTACAGGCACTTCTGTGTCCTCAGCACCCTACTGTACTCCCTGTGCACACACGGCTGTGCTCTCAGCCCCGTACTGTACTCCCTGTGCACACATGGCTGTGTCCCTCAGCTCACTGCGGTACTCCCTGTACACACACGGCTGTGCCATCAACCCTCTACTATACTCCCTGTACAAACACAGCTGTGTACTCAGCATCCTACTGTACTCCCTGTACACACACGGCTGTCTTCAGTCCCTTATTGTACTCCCTGTACACACATGCCCGTGTCCCTCAGCCCCATACTGTACTCCCTGTACACACATGGCTGTGTCTCTCAGCCCCGTGCTGTTCTCCCTGTACAGGCACTTCTGTGTCCTCAGCACCCTACTGTACTCCCTGTACACACTCAGCCCCCTACTGTTCTCCCTGTACATACACGGCTGCAACCTCCGCTCCCTTCTGTACTCCCTGTACACACACGGCTGTGCCCCTCAGCACTATACTATACTCCCTGTACACACACGGCTGTGTCCGGCAACTCGCTACTGTACTCCCTGTACACACAGAGCTGTGTCCTCAGCCCCCTACTGTACTCCCTGTACGCACATGGCTGTGTCCTCCACTTCCTACTGTACTGCCTACATACACGGCTGTGTCCTCAGCCACTACTGTACTCCCTGTACACACGTAGCTGTGCTCTAAGCCACCTACTGTACTCCCTGTACACACACGGCTGTGTCCTCAGCACCCTACTGTACTCCCTGTACACACACGGCTGTGTCCTCAGACCCTACTGTACTCCCTGTACACCGACGGCTGTGCCCTCAGTCCTACTGTACTCCCTGAACACACACGGCTGTCTCCCCCAGCCCCGTACTGTACTCCCTGTACGCACATGGACGTGTCCCTCAGACACTAATGTACTCCAGGTGCGCACATGACTGTGTCCCTCAGCCCCTTACTGTACTCCCTGTACACACACGGCTGTGTCCACAGCCCCCTACTGTACTCCCTGTACACACGTGGCTGTGTCCTCAGCCCCCTACTGTACTCCCTGTACACCGACGGCTGTGCACCCAGTCCTACTGTACTCCCTGTGCACACACAGCTGTGCTCTCAGCCCCCTACTGTACTCGCTGTACACACACGGCTTTGTTCTCAGCCCACCACTGTACTCCCTGTACACACACAGCTGTGCTCTCAGCCCCCTACTGTACTCCCTGTACACACACGACTGTGTCCTCAGCCCCCTACTGTACTCCCTGTACAGACACCGCTGTGCTCTCAGCCCCCTACTGTACTCCTGTACACACACAGCTGTGTCCCTCAGCTCGCTACTGTACTCGCTGTACACACACGGCTGTGCTGTCAGCCCCCTACTGTACCCCCTGTACACACACGGCTGTGTCCCTCAGCTCACTATGGTACTCCTTGTACACACAAGTCTGTGTCTTCAGTCCCCTACTGTACTCCCTGTACACACACAGCTATGTCCACAGCAATCTACTGTTTTCCCTGTACACCCAGTCCTGCGTCCTCCGCTCCCTACTGTACTCGCTGTGCACACACTGCTGCGTCTCTCAGCACACTACTGTACTCCCTGTGCACACACGGCTGTTTCCGTCAGCTCACTACTATACTCCCTGTACACACAGGGCTGTGTCCCTCAGCTCGCTACGGTACTCCCTGTACACACACGGCTGTGTCCCTCAGCACCCTACTGCACTCTCTGTACACACATGGCTGTGTCCCTCAACCACTACTGTACTCCCTGTACACACACAGCTGTGACCTCAGCCCCCTACTGTACTCCCTGTACTCTGACAGCTGTGGCCTCAGCAACCTACCATATTCCTTGTACACATACGGCTGTGTCATCACCCCCCGACTGTCCTTCCTATGCAACAAAAGATGTACCCACAGCCCCCTACTGTACTCCCTGTGCACACACGGCTGTGTCCCTCAGCTCACGACTGTACTCCCTGTACACACATGGCTTTGTCCCTCACCTCACTACCGTATTCCTGTAGACACAGGGCTGTGTCCCTCAGCTCGCTACTGTACTCCCTGTACTCAGACGGCTGTGCTCTCAGCCCCCTACTGTGCCCCCGTACACACACGGCTGTGTCCCTCAGCTCACTATGGTACTCCTTGTACACACAATGCTGTGTCTTCAGTCCCCTACTGTACTCCCTGTACACATACAGCTATGTCCTCAGCACTCTACTGTTTTCCCTGTACACCCACTCCTGCGTCCTCCGCTCCCTACTGTACTCGCTGTGCACACACCGCTGTGTACCTCAGCACCCTACTGTACTCCCTGTGCACACACGGCGGTTTCCGTCAGCTCACTACGGTACTCCCTGTACACAGAGGGCTGTGTCCCTCAGCCCACTACTGTACTCCCTGTACACACACGGCTGTGTCCCTCGGCTCGCTACGGTACTCCCTGTACACACACGGCTGTGTCCCTCAACCACTACTGTACTCCCTGTACACACACAGCTGTGCCCTCAGCCCCCTACTGTACTTCCTGTACTCTGACAGCTGTGGCCTCAGCACCCTACCATATTCCTTGTACACATACGGCTGTGTCATCACCCCCCGACTGTCCTTCCTATGCAACAAAAGATGTACCCACAGCCCCCTACTGTAATCCCTGTGCACACACGGCTGTGTCCCTCAGCTCACGACTGTACTCCCTGTACACACATGGCTTTGGCCCTCACCTCACTACCGTATTCCTGCACACACATGGCTGTGTCCCTTAGCTCGCTACTGTACTCCCTGTACTCAGACGGCTGTGCTCTCAGCAACCTACTGTCCTCCCTGTACACACACGACTGTGTCCCTCAGCTCGCTACTGTACTCCCTGTACACACACAGCTATGTACTCAGCCCCATACTGTACTCCCTGGACACATACGGCTGCGTCCTCCACTCCATACGGTACTCCCTGTAAACACTCAGCTGTGCTCTCAGACTCCTACTGTACTCCTGTACACACACAGCTGTGTCCCTCAGCTCGCTACGGTACTCCCTGTACACACACGGCTGTGTCTTCTACCCCCTACTCTACTCCCTGTACACACACAGCTATGTCCTCAGCCCCCTACTGTACTCCCTGTACACACATGGCTGTGTCCCTCAGCCCCGTGCTGTACTCACTGTACAGGCACTTCTGTGTCCTCAGCACCCTACTGTACTCCCTGTGCACACACGGCTGTGCTCTCAGCCCCGTACTGTACTCCCTGTGCACACATGGTTGTGTCCCTCAGCTCACTGCGGTACTCCCTGTACACACACGGCTGTGCCATCAACCCTCTACTATACTCCCTGTACACACACAGCTGTGTACTCAGCATCCTACTGTACTCGCTGTACACACACACGGCTGTGTCTTCAGTCCCCTATTGTACTCCCTGTACACACATGGCTGTGTCTCTCAGCCCCGTGCTGTTCACACTGTACAGGCACTTCTGTGTCCTCAGCACCCTGCTGTACTCACTGTACACACTCAGCCCCCTACTGTTCTCCCTATACATACACGGCTGCAACCTCCGCTCCCTTCTGTACTCCCTGTACACACACGGCTGTGCCCCTCAGCACCATACTATACTCCCTGTACACACACGGCTGTGTCCGGCAACTCGCTACTGTACTCCCTGTACACACAGAGCAGTGCCCTCAGCCCCCTACTGTACTCCCTGTACACACATGGCTGTGGCCTCCGCTTCCTACTGTACTGCCTACATACACGGCTGTGTCCTCAGCCCCTACTGTACTCCCTGTACACACGTAGCTGTGCTCTAAGGCACCTACTGTATTCCTTGTACACACACGGCTGTGTCCTCAGCACCCTACTGTAGTCCCTGTGCACCGACGGCTGTGCCCTCAGTCCTACTCTACTCCCTGAACACACACGGCTGTCTCCCCCAGCCCCGTACTGTACTCCCTGTACGCACATGGCTGTGTCCCTCAGACACTAATGTACTCCAGGTGCGCACATGGCTGTCTCCCTCAGCCCCTTTCTGTACTCCCTGTACACACACGGCTGTGTTCACAGCCCCCTACTGTACTCCCTGTACACACATGGCTGTATCCTCAGCCCCCTACTGCACTCCCTGTACACCGACGGCTGTGCACCCAGTCCTACTGTACTCCCTGTGCACACACAGCTGTGCTCTCAGCCCCCTACTGTACTCGCTGTACACACACGGCTGTGTTCTCAGCCCACCACTGTACTCCCTGTACACACACAGCTGTGCTCTCAGCCCCCTACTGTACTCCTTGTACACACACGACTGTGTCCTCAGCCCCCTACTGTACTCCCTGTACACACGCGGCTGTGCTCTCAGCCCCCTACGGTACTCCTGTACACACACAGCTGTGTCCCTCAGCTCGCTACTGTACTCGCTGTACACACACGGCTGTGCTCTCACCCCCCTACTGTACCCCCTGTACACACACGGCTGTGTCCCTCAGCTCACTATGGTACTCCTTGTACACACAATGCTGTGTCTTCAGTCCCCTACTGTACTCCCTGTACACACACAGCTATGTCCTCTGCAGTCTACTGTTTTCCCTGTACACCCAGTCTTGCGTCCTCCGCTCCCTACTGTACTCGCTGTGCACACACCGCTGCGTCCCTCAGCACACTACTGTACTCCCTGTGCACACACGGCTGTTTCCGTCAGCTCACTACGGTACTCCCTGTACACACAGGGCTGTGTCCCTCAGCCCACTACTATACTCCCTGTACAAACACGGCTGTGTCCCTCAGCTCACTACGGTACTCCCTGTACACACACGGCTGTGTCCCTCAGCACCCTACTGCACTCCCTGTACACACATGGCTGTGTCCCTCAACCACTACTGTACTCCCTGTACACACACAGCTGTGCCCTCAGCCCCCTACTGTACTCCCTGTACTCTGACAGCTGTGGCCTCAGCACCCTACCATATTCCTTGTACACATACGGCTGTGTCATCACCCCCCGACTGTCCTTCCTATGCAACAAAAGATGTACCCACAGCCCCCTACTGTACTCCCTGTGCACACACGGCTGTGTCCCTCAGCTCACGACTGTACTCCCTGTACACACATGGCTTTGTCCCTCACCTCACTACCGTATTCCTGTAGACACAGGGCTGTGTCCCTCAGCTCGCGACTGTACTCCCTGTACTCAGACGGCTGTGCTCTCAGCCACCTACTGTGCCCCCTGTACACACACGGCTGTGTCCCTCAGCTCACTATGGTACTCCTTGTACACACAATGCTGTGTCTTCAGTCCCCTACTGTACTCCCTGTACACACACAGCTATGTCCTCAGCACTCTACTGTTATCCCTGTACACCCACTCCTGCGTCCTCCGCTCCCTACTGTACTCGCTGTGCACACACCGCTGTGTCCCTCAGCACCCTACTATACTCCCTGTGCACACACGGCTGTTTCCGTCAGCTCACTACGGTACTCCCTGTACACACAGGGCTGTGTCCCTCAGCCCACTACTATACTCCCTGCACACACACGGCTGTGTCCCTCGGCTCGCTACGGTACTCCCTGTACACACACGGCTGTGTCCCTCAACCACTACTGTACTCCCTGTACACACACAGCTGTGCCCTCAGCCCCCTACTGTACTCCCTGTACTCTGACAGCTGTGGCCTCAGCACCCTACCATATTCCTTGTACACATACGGCTGTGTCATCACCCCCCGACTGTCCTTCCTATGCAACAAAAGATATACCCACAGCCCCCTACTGTAATCCCTGTGCACACACGGCGGTGTCCCTCAGCTCACGACTATACTCCCTGTACACACACGGCTGTGTCCTTCAGCTCACGACTGTACGCCCTGTACACACATGGCTTTGGCCCTCACCTCACTACCGTATTCCTGTACACACAGGGCTGTGTCCCTTAGCTCGCTACTGTACTCCCTGTACTCAGACGGCTGTGCTCTCAGCAACCTACTGTCCTCCCTGTACACACACGACTGTGTCCCTCAGCTCGCTACTGTACTCCCTGTACACGCACAGCTATGTACTCAGCCCCATACTGTACTCCCTGGACACATACGGCTGCGTCCTCCACTCCCTACGGTACACCCTGTAAACACTCAGCTGTGCTCTCAGACTCCTACTGTACTCCTGTACACACACAGCTGTGTCCCTCAGCTCGCTACGGTACTCCCTGTACACACACGGCTGTGTCTTCTAACCCCTACTCTACTCCCTGTACACACACAGCTATGTCCTCAGCCCCCTACTGTACTCCCTGTACACACATGGCTGTGTCCCTCAGCCCCGTGCTGTACTCACTGTACAGGCACTTCTGTGTCCTCAGCACCCTACTGTACTCCCTGTGCACACACGGCTGTGCTCTCAGCCCCGTACTGTACTCCCTGTGCACACATGGTTGTGTCCCTCAGCTCACTGCGGTACTCCCTGTACACACACGGCTGTGCCATCAACCCTCTACTATACTCCCTGTACACACACAGCTGTGTACTCAGCATCCTACTGTACTCCCTGTACACACACGGCTGTGTCTTCAGTCCCCCATTGTACTCCCTGTACATACATGCCCGTGTCCCTCAGCCCCCTACTGTACTCCCTGTACACACATGGCTGTGTCCCTCAGCCCCGTGCTGTACTCCCTGTACAGGCACTTCTGTGTCCTCAGCACCCTACTGTACTCCCTGTGCACACATGGCTGTGCTCTCAGCCCCGTACTGTACTCCCTGTGCACACAATGCTTTGTCCCTCAGCTCACTGCGGTACTCCCTGTACACACACGGCTGTGCCATCAACCCTCTACTATACTCCCTGTACACACACAGCTGTGTACTCAGCATCCTACTGTACTCCCTGTACACACACGGCTGTCTTCAGTCCCTTATTGTACTCCCTGTACACACATGCCCGTGTCCCTCAGCCCCATACTGTACTCCCTGTACACACATGGCTGTGTCTCTCAGCCCCGTGCTGTTCTCCCTGTACAGGCACTTCTGTGTCCTCAGCACCCTACTGTACTCCCTGTACACACTCAGCCCCCTACTGTTCTCCCTGTACATACACGGCTGCAACCTCCGCTCCCTTCTGTACTCCCTGTACACACACGGCTGTGCCCCTCAGCACCATACTATACTCCCTGTACACACACGGCTGTGTCCGGCAACTCGCTACTGTACTCCCTGTACACAGAGCTGTGTCCTCAGCCCCCTACTGTACTCCCTGTACACACATGGCTGTGTCCTCCGCTTCCTACTGCACTGCCTACATACACGGCTGTGTCCTCAGCCCCTACTGTACTCCCTGTACACACGTAGCTGTGCTCTAAGCCACCTACTGTACTCCCTGTACACACACGGCTGTGTCCTCAGCACCCTACTGTACTCCCTGTACACACACGACTGTGTCCTCAGACCCTACTGTACTCCCTGTACACCGACGGCTGTGCCCTCAGTCCTACTGTACTCCCTGAACACACACGGCTGTCTCCCTCAGCCCCGTACTGTACTCCTGTACACACACAGCTGTGTCCCTCAGCCTGCTTCGGTGCTCCCTGTACACACACCTCTGTGTCTTCTGCCCCCTACTCTACTCCCTGTACACACACAGCTATGTCCTCAGCCCCCTACTGTACTCCGTGGACACGCACAGCTGCGTCCTCCGCAACCTACTGTACTCCCTGTACACACATGGCTGTATCCCTTAGCCCCATACTGTACTCCCTGTACACACATGGCTGTGTCCCTCAGCCCCGTGCTGTACTCCCTGTACAGACACTTCTGTGTCCTCAGCACCCTACTGTACTCCCTGTACACACACGGCTGTGCTCTCAGCCGCGTACTGTACTCCCTGTACACACACGGCTTAGTCCTCAGCACCCTACTGTACTCCCTGTGCACACACGGCTGTGTCCCTCAGCTCACTGCGGTACTCCCTGTAAACACACGGCTGTGCCATCATCCCTCTAATATACTCCCTGTACACACACAGCTGTGTACTCAGCACCCTACTGTACTCCCCGTACACACACGGCTGTGTCTTCAGTCCCCTATTGTACTCCCTGTACACACACAGCTATGTTCTCAGCCCCCTACTGTTCTCCCTGTACATACACGGCTGCAACCTCCGCTCCCTTCTGTACTCCCTGTACACACACAGTTGTGTCCCTCAGCAACCTACTGTACTCCCTGTACTCACACGGCTTTGTCCCTCATCTCGCTACTGTACTCCCTGTACACACAGACCTGTGTCCTCAGCCCCCTACTGTACTCCCTGTACACACATGGCTGTGTCCTCCGCTTCCTACTGTACTGCCTACATACACGGCTGTGTCCTCTGCCCCCTACTGTACTCCCTGTACACACACGGCTGTGTCCTCAGCACCCTACTGTACTCCCTGTACACACATGGCTGTGTCCTCCGCTTCCTACTGTACTGCCTACATACACGGCTGTGTCCTCTGCCCCCTACTGTACTCCCTGTACACACACGGCTGTGTCCTCAGCCCCCTACTGTACTCCCTGTACATACAGACCTGTGTCCTCAGCCCCCTACTGTACTCCCTGTACACACATGGCTGTGTCCTCCGCTTCCTACTGTACTGCCTACATACACGGCTGTGTCCTCTGCCCCCTACTGTACTCCCTGTACACACACGGCTGTGTCCTCAGCCCCCTACTGTACTCCCTGTACACCGACGGCTGTGCGCTCAGTCCTACTGTACTCCCTGAGCACACACATCTGTGCTCTCAGCCCCCTACTGTACTCCCTGTACACACACGGCTGTGTTCTCAGTCCACCACTGTACTCCCTGTACACACACAGCTGTGCTCTCAGCCCCCTACTGTACTCCCTGTACACACACGGCTGTGTCCTCAGACCCCTACTGTACTCCAGTACATACACGGCTGTGCCCTCAGTCCCCTACTGTACTCCCTGTGCACACACGGCTGTGTCCTCAGACCCCTACTGTACTCCGGTACACACGTGGCGGTGTTGCCAAATTCCACGCAATGCCAACTGTAAGTTTGCTGATGACATCACCAAAACAGGAGAGATATCAAACAACGATGAGTCTGAACACACAAAGAGGATAGTGGGTTTCGTGGCATGTTGGAATGATAATAACCTCCCTCTCAAATTTGGCAAAAGTAAAGAACTGATCATTGACTTTAGAATGAAAGGAGGGGAACAAGCCGGCGGCACGGTGGCACGGTGCACTGCTGCCTCACAGTACCTGAGACCCGGGTTCAGTTCCCGACTCAGGTGACTGACTGTGTGGAGTTTGCATGTTCTCCCCGTGTTTGCGTGGGTTTCCTCCGGGTGCTCCGGTTTCCTCCCACAGTCCAAAGATGTGCGGGTCAGGTGAATTGGCTATGCTAAATTGCCCGTAGCGTTAGATAATGGGGTATGGGTGGGTTGCGGGTCGGTGTGGACTTGTTGGGCCGAAGGGCCTGTTTCCACACTGTAAGTAATCTAATCTAAAAAAAGCCACTATTTACATCAACGGTCGAGACAGTGCAGTGCGTCAAGTTCCTCAGAGTGATGATAACTGGCAACCTACCCGGGACTTCTCACGTAGATGTGACAGACAAGATGGTTCAAAAACGTCTCTCCTTCCTCACTTGGCTCAGGATATTTAGCATGCACTACTTCTACAGATGCACTATTGTGAACGTACTGTCTGGGTGTGTAATGTCCAGGTACGGCAACACTCTGCCCAAGTCCATCAGAAATTACAGAAGATTGTGTTCACAGCCCAGACGATGACGGACTCCAATGTCTCAACCATTGACTCGATTTACATGGCTCGTTGCCGTAGAAAGGCTGCCAACATCTATCCAAGATTACTGTGGGAAGGGGGAGAGGAAATAGCTAGGGCCTTAACAGATATCTTTGTAACATCCTTGAACACAACTGAGGTCCTGGAGGACTGGAAAGTTTCTAATCCCCTTGTTTAAGAAGGGTAGCATGAATAATCCAGCTAATAATAGACCCGTGAGCCTGACGTCTGGGGTAGGAAAGCTGCGAAAGAAGATACTGAGGGATAGGTTATATTCTCATTTGGATGAAAATGGTCTTATCAGAGAGAGGCAACATGGTTTAGTGCAGGGAAGGTCATTTCTTACCAACTTATTAGAATTATTTGAGGAAGTGACAAAGTTGATTGATGAGGAAGGGGCTGTAGATGTCATGTACATGGACGTCAGAAAGACATTTGATAAGATTTCCCATGGTCGGGTCATGGAGAAAGTGAAGTCACATGGTGTCCAGGGTGTGCTAGCTACATGGATAAAGAACTGGCTTGGCAACAGGGGACAGAGCGTAATTGGGGAACGGAGTTTCTCAAAATGGAGAACTGTGACCAGTGGTGCTCCATTTAAGGTGTTTCGGGAAATATACATGAATGGGCAGGGAGCATAGGGATACAGACCTTTAGGTTGAGATGAAGGATTTCGATCATTGCAGGCTTGGACCGCCGAATGGCCTGTTCCTGTACTGCAATGTTCTTTGTTCTAACATTACCAAAGACACATCATATGCCTGTAAAGATCTCCCACAACCTCTTCCATCAGGCTAAAAGATACAGACGCTTGAACACACAGAGCAGCAAGTTCAGGAACAGCTTCTTCCTAGCTATTATTAGCCTGATGAATGGGCTCTCTAATCTCAGATAATGCTGATTTTGTTCATATTGATCTCGCCTCGCGCACGCCCTGTGCAGCGTAACCTATATGCCTCTCAGACATGTTTTATAGCCATCGTTCAGTACATCCAGTCTTAACATGATCTTCCTGGATATCTTGGCACAGGACAAAATAAATCCTCATCTCCCTACCCCTAGCTCCCTCCAGTGCTCACGCTCAGGTTTCTCCGGTCCTCACCCCCAGTTCCTCCCATTCCCCCAGTTCCCCTTGACCCTATCCCCAGCTCCCTGTGAACTTTGTCTCTCACTGTTTCTCTCACACTGCCTATTTCCCTGTGTTTTCCTTTTCCCTGTCTTCTGTTACTTTCCCTGAACGTATTATCTTCCCTTCTCCCTGCACATGCAACTGTTTGTTTCCTTGTTTTGTTTCCTTTCTCTCTTTGACTGACTGTCCATCTGTTTCACTCGCTGTGTTCTCCCTCTTTCCCTTTGTTTCTGTTTCTTTGTCCTTCGTTGTGATGATGATGGCTTCTCTATTCGTTTGAAGCAGGTGAATGGCTCATTGGTTCGATGTTGGCAATACAATGCATTCAACAACGTTTTGGTATGGAGGACATAATTTAAAATTATCAGTTAAATTTCAATTGTTGTCAAAACTGCAACCAGTACGTGGGTATCCATTTAACAACCAATTATTACATCTAACTATTTTGAAACAGCCCGTCTCCCAGTGCTCTGCATACCGGCAACCCAAAGCATTCTGTTCGGGTGCATAATGACCTGACATGGTAATTGCTCTGCCTAGGACCATAAGAAACTACAGACGGTTTTGTGCACAGTCCAAACCATCACGGAAGACAACCTTTCGCCCATTTGTACTTGTCATTGTCGCAGAAAGGCTGGCAACATCAAAGATCTCTCCCAAAACAGTAATGATATCCTACAAACTCTTCCAACAGGGCGGAGACACAGAGGCTTGAAAACATGGACCAGCATTCTCAGGAACACTTCCTTCCCGACCATTATTAGATTGACAAATTGACATCTCTCACTATTCAAATAATATTAATCTTGCTAATGTCGATCTTACTTTGCACACCTCCTGTGAAACTGTAACCATTGTATGCCCCACTCTGTCCAAGGACCTTGTGATCTCTGTTATCTTGTTTAGAGTCATGTGCCTGCATTATAATAAAAACAAAGCTTTCCATTGTACATTTGACGAAAATAAACGAAACCAAATCTGATCAAACACGTGGACTGCAGTGGCTCAATGTCTTCTCAAGGGCAACTGGAAAATGAACTCATGCTGCCCCAGTCAGAGAAACCCTATCTACTTAATGAATATACGAAGATGACCACACCTAGGGAGGACAGACAGAGGGAATCAAATCGCTTTAAGCATGATCTTAGATATATACAGGTTTCCCTCAGTATTTGTAAGTTGAGTGTTCCTACGAAACCGTTTTCAAGCTGATATGGTGTAAAGTGCAGTAGCACTAATTTATCTGGGAAAAATTTCGGCTTTCTTTGTAAAAGTGAAAATCCTGTTCGGATTTATTTTGGTTAGCGAAACAATGCCATAATGT
This sequence comes from Hemiscyllium ocellatum, assembly GCF_020745735.1. NCBI lineage: Eukaryota > Metazoa > Chordata > Chondrichthyes > Orectolobiformes > Hemiscylliidae > Hemiscyllium > Hemiscyllium ocellatum. Next base: position 96,465,812 of record NC_083413.1, on the reverse strand, counting down.
AAGTCAGTCGGAAAGGGAAGTGGCGAAAAGCGAACTTTTGAAAAGCGGGGGATACCTGTTTTTACAAGGGCATGATATTCAGGAAGATGGGATTAATAAATAAATGAGGTGAATCTCACATTTTATTTCCAGCCCAGCTGATCATCATTCTCTTTGTTTGCTGTTTTACTTCTATATCTCTCTTTCTGTATTGATCCCTCCTTCCCTTCAAAGCAGACTTCCCTGTCAACGGTATTAATCACACTCCTTTCCAGCTGCTTTCAGTTCAGGAAAGTTTCCCAGCACCTTCTTTTCGTTTCTTTGCATTTCTTTGTATAATTTCAGATTTTCAGCTACTTCCTTTATTTGATCTCACCTTCAATTTTATTAATTCATGGGATGTTGTCATCTCTGCCAAGGGCAGCATTTGGTCCCATCACTGGTTGCCCTGACTCTGAGGCCATTCCACAAGCCAATATAAAGTTAAGCACATTGCCATGGGTCTCAAGTCACAATTAACCCAGGCCGGGTAATAACATTAGATTTCTTTACCGAAGGTGATCAGTGAAGATGAAGGTTTTCAGACAAAATGTTGCTTTTAAGTTTGTTTTTCGTGAAATTCACTTTTATTCCAATTCTTATCATTTTTATTTCAGTTCTGTCATCAGCTGTAGTGGAATTGAAACAAATCATTTGAAACATTATCTTTCGTTTAATAAGTTTTGCTTCTGAATTACGTCCAGCGACATTCCTACATTCATGCATTGTCCTAATCGTGAAGTAACGGGACAAGAGCAATTTTGTGATTGAGATATTTGTAATTGGAAAAGTGGTCAGAAGAGAGCTTGAAATCTTTAGTCTGAATTTTAGCAACGTGCAGCCAAAGGTTTGCTCAGCAACATCACTGACACTGAGATGAAGATTGTGGATATGAGGAGCTGGGAGTGGACAGGTTTGGTGACAGAGAGAACATGAGACATAAGTCAGTTCAGGGCAAAAAGGGATCTCGAGGTTGTGCCCAGTTTTGTTCGCAGATGTTTGTGAGGGAGTGGTCTGCCATTCATGGCTAATGAATGGAGACTGCAATTGAAACTGAAGACAATAGTTTCTTTCTCTGACAAATATAGATAACAGGAATTGCAATGAAGTTCAAACTTGTTTCTGGGATTAATGAATAGACAGCGGTAGAGAACACCAACAATAGCGAGAATAGATCAGTAGCACACCCTCCATCCCATCCAGAATAATTATCAGCACTGCTGATATCCGATATGGTAGAACTCCCCAAGAGGGGGAAATCTTGAAAAGACTCTTGGAAAACCTCCTCTCCATTTTTGCAATGTTCCAGTCCGCTATTCTCAGATTCAGATCTATGCAGCTGTTGATCTCTGTTACTGTTGGAGCTGATGCATCTGTTACTACAGTGGTAGAGCACTGAATTAAGCCTCTTAGTAATAGGAGAGGGAAACCCTCCAGTGACACAGTTGCATTGCATGGAGATTGACATCAATCACAGTTAGAGCAAACAGTCCCTGCTTTCAATACAGCACATTCAGTTCACAATATAACTGGACTGGACTACATGTTGACATTGCTGGCTATTGGTCACATCTCCCATCACAATCGCTGTGTGAAGTCAGTTGTGAGAGAGAATGAAAATATTTTCTTTTTGTAGGCTACATGATTCTGCTCTGTTGTCCGATTACTATGCTGTAACCATCTTTCCAAAAATCCTTCCACTCCTCCCCTCCATCCCCAAAACAATCACAATCAGGATGTTGTTACTGTACTGATCTCCCCTCCGCGGGAACAAACGCCAGCGAACAGACTGTCACTGGGCACAGTCGCCATGAACATAGACAGGAAGTGTGGACTTATCTGAGTGTTCCCCTCACTGCTCTAATAAGGCAACTTTGGAACTTCCATAGGGAATATGCTTAAGAAATTTATTTATATAAATTGTCAGACTTCTAAATGCAGTTTTATTTGCTGTAAACCATATTTTTTTTCGCATTTTGGCATCTGTCCAAAACTAAAAGGAATAATTACAATGAACGTATTCATTTAGACTTATGAATTAATGAGTCAGATTCGAGTGAACATGATATTGGCTGGGAGATAGGGCGGAATGGGAGCAGTGGCTGCGGAGACTGCATGGGGAGAACAATGATATTCCCCAGTCAACATCCCTCTTTCTGACAGACAGAATTAAATCTAATGCACAACAGGGAAACAGCCAACATTTGGGTCATGCAATGCTGAATGACAATGTGAACTAAAAGGATAATATTAAATGTGATAAAGTGAACTATATTTTATATACACACCATTTAATCATTGGGAATACAGATCGAGTAGGGTCACCGGGCCTGAAACATTCACTTTGATTTCTCTTCAGAGATACTGCCAGACCTGCTGAGCTTGCCCTCTAAGTTCTGATTTTCTTTTTGTTTGAGATTTATCATATTGTCCATATCTGGCAGGATACTTACAATAAAAAGCAGAAACTCGCAACAAAATGTGAAGGGCAATGGGGACAATACAGGAGACTAACAGTAGAGATAGTCATTACAAGCTGGAAGAGATAATGGGTTGAGTTCCCTCCACTTTTGCTGTAAATAATTCTGTGATATGTAATCAAAACCTTTGGAGACAGGGGAGACAAGTCTGTTCAACATGGTCACAGAGTGCTCCATCATAAATAATCTATTCCTATTATATCATGAAATTTCAGCTGCCTCTAAAACGTCTTTTTAAACAAAGTGGAGTTCCTGAGATTTACAGGATAATCAGAAAAAATATTCTTTTTTCCTTTGAATCTTAAAGAAGAAACAGATTTCGGCCGTAGCACAGATGTCCCAGATACACCAACTATAATAGGAACAGGAAAGGACTACATTGTCCATATATAACCAAATTCAGCATGTAGCCCTGTCAAGAAACATGAAATATAGTGATACGGAAACATGAAATACAAACAGAAAATGATGGTAGAAGCGCAACAGATGAGGAAGTATCTGCAGAGAGAAACAGAGTTAACAAATCGAATATGATGTGACACTGTTCTGAAAAAGTCATATTGAAATCAAATGTTAATTCTGTGTATCCCTGCTCAGAGGGTGCCAGACCTGCTGAGTTTCCCTCTATCGATTTCTTTTTCTTTCTGAACTGTGACAAATTGACTGATCTGAACGATATAAGTAAAGTTGCTATCTCAGTTGAATATTGAATATTAGTTTATGGACATTAAATGAGAAATTACAAAGTTCCTATGCTTGACAGAGTTCCAAATATCCATGAGGTATTGCATTATGATACGAAGACATTGTGAGACATTGTTGAAACAAAACCCGAAGTTCCTAAAAAAGGTCTGCAGCATCTGTGCAGAGAAATCAGAATTAATGTTTCTAATTCAGTGGCCCTTCCTCAGAACGGATGGTACCCTGCAAATGTTGATTAATATACAGCAGAAGCTGAATAACTGTTCATGAAAACTGTTAGTAGCTAACAATAGGGAGTGAGTAATGGAAGGCCACGTGAGAACTAGGCCTGGTGTATGGGTAGGGGGCATTGAGGAGTTCAGTCCCTAAAATTATTGACCATTATTTTGAGTCTGAATGGCTGCAGGGTCCACCCGCGGAAAATGAGGTGTTGTTCTTTCAGCTTGCGTTGAAATGTCCTGGAACACTGCAGCAAGCCTGACGCACAGATACTGGCCAGGGAACAGGATGGGATATTAAACTGTCAGGCAACTGGAAAGTCAGGGTCTTTTGCTGAGGTACAGCTTGCATATTCAGTGAAGTGGTCACCCAGTCTACCTTTAGTTTCCCCAATGTAGAGCAGACCACAATGTGAGCAGCGAATGTAGTTGACCGGATTGTGGGAAATGTGGTAGGATGCTGCTTCACCTGGGAGGTATGTTTGACCCTTGGATAGTGAAGAGGGAGTAGGTAAATGGGAAACGTAACAACTTCAGCAGGGGTAAGTGAAGTGGACCTGTGATGGAGGGGTGGGGGGAAGGTGTTGGGCGAGAATAACGAGAGGACCAGGGTATCCTGGAGGAATTGCCCTTCAGAAGGCAGAAAAGGGAGAGGAGGCAAAAATGTGTCTGGTGGTGGCATCGTGCTGGAGGAGGTATGTTTGGACCTTAGATAATGACGAGGGAGGAGGTAAATGGGAAAGTGTAACAGCTTCAGCAGGGGAAAGTGAAGTGTACCTGTGGTGGGGGCTGGGGGAGGTGGTGTGTGTGGAGGGGGGAGGTGTGGGCAGTGAATAACGAGTGGGCCAGAGTGTCCTGGAGGAAATGGTCAGTTCAGAAGGCGGAAAGGGGAGAGGAGGAAAATATGTGCCTGGTGTTGGCATCTCGCTGGAGGTGGGGGAATGCAGACTGATGATCTTCTGCATGTGAATGCTGGTGGGATGGTAGGTATGGATAAGGGAAACTCTAACGCTGTTGCAGCAGGGAATAAAGATGCTGAGGGTAGAAGTGCAGGAGGTGGGTCGGAACTGGTTGAGGTCCCTGTCAATAACAGTGCTGGGAAGTTCTCGGTTGAGGCAGAAGGTGGACATATCAGAGGCCACATTTTTGAAGTTGACATCATCAGAAGCAATGTGGTGGAGACGGAGGAACTGAGAGAATGGAATGGAGCCTTTGCAGGAAACAGGGTATGAGGATGCATACTCCAGGTAGCTGTGGGAGTTGGTCGGTTATTACTGGATATTAGTGACCGGTCTATCCTCAGAAATAGAAGCAGAGATATCGAGTAAAGGAAGGGAGGAGTCAGAGGTAGACAGGTGAATGTGAGGGAGGGGTGCAAATTGAAAACAACGAACTTTTCCAATTCTGGACAAGAAAGAGGAGCAGCAGCGATGATAATATCTACATATTGGAGAAAGAGTTATGGATGGGGGCTGGAATACAACTGGAAATGGAATGACCTACATACCCCATGAAGAAACAAGTATAACTTGGGTCCACGTATGTATCCATGCACCCCCTCTGTATGGGAGGAGCAGGCTGAAGCAATGGGTCTGCATGGGCATTTCTGTTTGTGGATTTTCAGGAGGAGATATTTCGAACTCTGCTATCAGAGGGCCATCAGCTTCTGGACCGTTAGGTGGGGGTGAGTGGGGGTGGGGGGAGGTGTGGGCCAGTGAGTGGGAATCTCCAGATGAAATGTGGTCAGATTTAGTAAATAAAATAGCCTGATGTGCCATGGTAGAGTTATGGACCAGCAGGTGACATGTGGAGGTATCTGAGAGCTGGCACTCAGCCTCTGAAATGTAGACGTGAGTCCACCAGACTGCAGCAGCACCTCCCTTATCGGCACAGGCTGAATAACATAGTCAGGGTTGATTGAAGCATACAGCGTACGGTCTGTACAGAGGGTGATAGGTTGGATAGGGAGAGGGGGAATACAGAGAATTTAAGACAACTAAACTCACATGGAAAGTTCTCAATGAACATATTGAGTTCAAATAAATGCCAGGGGAATGGATCCAGGTGGAGGGAGAGTGTTGGAGCTGGGTGAAGGGTCTATGGGATGGCTAGTGGACTCTTGTCCAAAGAAATGGACACCGAGGAGAAGATGGTGGAAGAAGAGTTCAACATTTTGTCATGCCTGAAATTTATTAAAGTGGAGGCACAGAGGGATAAAGCTGAGACCTTTGCTGAGTACAGAACATTCAGCATTAGAGCGTGGAAGGTTAGGAGGGATGGTGAATACACGACAGGACGTGGGCTTGGGGGAGGGGATGGAGTCAGAGCACAGGGCATGGGTGGTGTGGCAGATTCCAGAGGCTCATAGGCATCTCTAAGTTATTACATCTTGTGGGCCTCGTATATCTGGTGAGCATGGCGAATGAGCTGGAGAATGAAGTAGAATTGGGGAATGGTGCAGCCTTGAGCCAATGCGATGTGATGCTGTTGGACAGAGAAAATGTTGATCTCAGTGGCAACGACACCACACGATCAGTCCTCAAAAAGAAAATGCTTGAAGATAATCTGAATCGTTACCTTATTGTAATGCTCTGATTTCATTGGGGTGACACTCAACCAGCAAGGTTTTATTTTTCTGAGATTTTAGACCAAACTGTGAAAAGTGATGTAACTTGATGTTATTAATAAAACAAATCCATCCATGGTTTTGTAAGGCACTCGCGAGGGCAGAGTTTATTTGTCATTCCCAATAGCTCTGGGTAAGGTGTCATTGTTCATTGAGGAAATTACCAGCACAGAATTTCCTCTGATTCCCATTAACCACAGTTTGCTGAGGGTGAATGATGCTACATGAATCAAATGCTACTTTGATGGCAAGGGAAGTTAGTCTGATCTCACCTCAACTGATATTGGAAAATAAGTTAAAATACTAAAGAGAAAAAGGATAGAACACGGCTTATTGAAAAATGTGGTCACTGTCCTCGCAACGTTTAAGGACAAACAGATGCATGGACTTCTGATTCTGAGGAGAGATGTTTCCTATTTGGGATGAGGCTGCTTGGTTAAGCGCTTTGACAGAGAGACAGAAAAAAAAGTTCCACTCTGTATAGGGGAAAAGCCCACCCTATTCATGGTGCATTGGACAATGACAGACATAAACTATTAGACAATGGGCATTGATCATCTCAATCTCATCATTCACTGATGACCAATAGCAGCACAGAAGCCAGGAGCTCCCTTCACCCCAGTTGGAAAGCCAAAATGGGTAAGAGATGGCCAGTGGAAGTGGGAGTAACTAGGGAATTGGTGTAACTTACAGTAGGAGTGGCAGAGGAAGGGTGTGAAGAGATATCATCAGTGGAAGAGTATGTGGCAGCAGAAGGGGTCGTGCAAGGGAAGTAGGAGTGTATAAAAAGAGTAGGAAGAATGGCTAATGAAGTTTTAGTGACAGGGAAAAGCTTGTTTTTGGAAAAGTGAGGTTGGGTGAAAACCACCAATGTTCAGGAAAATTGAGATCTGTTTCCATTGAAAATTAAAAGTTGATGCACTTCTTTTTCTATAACTTGATTCTTTATCAGATTATACATTCATCCTGTAGTTTTGTATCTCCATCAAATGCAGGTGACGTGTCCCCCCCCCCCCCCCCGTGTTGTGTCTCAACATTTTTGATTTTTTTTGACAGTATGTATTTGCTTCCAATCCAAGGTAGACATGAGAATATGATCTGATCTCCTGCAGTTTGTCCAAAACATGGAATTTAATTGAATATTTATCCTCATCACATTAGCTGATTCAAGCAATGAATCAGTGTCCATCCTGCAGATGAAAAATTTCTTCAGTTTTCACTATTGTTACAAAGGACAGTGCCACACAACAGACTTATGTTCCAGTGCAAGGTGCCAAATCGAAGTTCTCCCTCAATTAGGTACACGCTTTATGAATAAGACATGCTGAGGGACAGAGTGTAAAAGGTGAATTTAACTTTGTGTCGAAAATGGTATTTGCAGCACCCTCATAATAGGTGTTAACTACATCACTCTGTAAATTCCCCAAAATAAGAACTACAAGAGACTGGAATTCTTAATTATTCCTTTGTAAATAACATGTGGAGAACTGGAAGGAAATCAAGGTTTGTTTGTGATATTCATAAATGATGATGGTGAGAATGTGGAAGATGGATGGAAGTGGAATGATGACTAATGTTGGGGATGACACAAAAAATTAGCTGGGTGCTTCACAGTGAGGAGGACAGGGTTAGGCTACAGGACGATATAAACAGATGATTTCTATATCCAGATTAATGGCCGATGAAGTTTAGCACTGATAAATGTGAGAGGATGCACATCTGAATTAACAAGACAAGTGAGAACTCAAACTTTGAAGAGCGAGGGATAAATTTGCTCCTTTTTTCTTTGCAACAGGGAAGGTTGAGGAGGGAACCTGGTACAGGTGTACAGGAGAATAAAGGGTATGGAGACGATGAACAGACAACAGCTGTTTCCCTTACTCTAACTGTCAAAAACAAAAGGAAACATACTTAAAGTGAAAGGCAGGGGATTGAGAGGGGATTTCTGGAGTCTGTATTGAACTGAGAGGGTGGCACAGACATAGAATATCAAGTTCCTATGTGTGAAAACAGGCCCTTCGGCCCAAAAAGTCCACACTGACCCTCCAAAGAGTAACCCACCCAAACACATTCCTCCTATATTTACCCCCGACTAATGTACCTAACCTACATGTCTCTGAACACTTTGGGCAATTTAGCATAGCCAATTTACTTATCCTGCACAGCTTTGGATTGTGGGAGGAAATCGGAGTACCTACAGGAAACCCACGCTGATATGGGGGAAACGTGCAAAATCCATACAGGCAGTCACCCAAAGCTGGAATCGAACCTAGGTCCCCAGCGCTCTAAGGCAGGCGTGCTAACCACTGAGCCGCATTTCTGCCCCTAATAACATGCGTCTGGAATGCATTTCCTAGGCGGGTGATTGATCAGGTAATCTCACAAACTTTAAAAAAAGCCTTTGGATATGCACTTGGTGATGCAGGCTCTCACTTTCATTCAATGTTTCTATGTGGTGGCAGTCACGAACACTCAGATATATTCCGAAGCAATAGCTAATGGCAGTTCCTAGTTTGTTCCATTTACTGTACTCAGTAAGTGAGCCTCCAGTGAAGTGCTGGTGTTATCTCCCACTTTCAATTTAAATGTTTCGGCTTCCTTGAGTTGGTAATGTAATTTCCGGCGTCGATGATGTCATTTCCTGCCCTTTTTCTCAGAGGATGGTAGATGGAGTCAAAATTGACGTGTTTGTTGATGGAGTTCCGGTTGGAATGCCATGTTTCCAGGAATTCTTATGCTTGTCTCTGTTTGGCCTGTCCTAGAATGGATATGCAGACCTCGTCAAAGTGGTGTACTTCCTCATCAATAAGTAAGACATTCGTATCGGGATCATGTCTTTTGTAGCTAGTTAATGTTCATATATCCTGGAGACTAGTTTTCTGCTTGTTTTTCTGTTGTAGTGTTTGTTAAAGTGCTTGCAAGGCTTATTGTTCCTGGAGCAGAACCAACAAAGATGTGAATTTATTGTGGTGCTCAAAAGTATGAAAAAGTAGCAGAGTAGACAAAGAATACTCTATTAGTAGGCATTAAAGCATCAAGGAATTCTAACTTCAAGGTTGTCAGTAAAAGAGCTAGAAGTGAAATAAGAAAAAACGTCTTTATTTAGAGAGTTGTTACGAATTGGAATTGACCGGCTGGGAAAGTTGTGGATGAAGATTCAAAGCAGAACTGGATATATATTTGGAAATTATGAATTTAACGGGCAAGAGAGGGAGGGCTGGCAAATGGGAGGTGCTTGGGAGATATTTTTGGAACTGATGCATACATATTGGCCAATGGCTTCCTCCTGTACTTTAAAGTTTTGTACTCTATCATGTGTCAGCTGTGAATAAAAGTCAGTATCCAATTATTTCACTGTGTAAATGCTTGCAAATATCTGATTATTTGGTGCAACATAAGCATTTCAAATGCAAGTATTGCAAGGTCAGCTTCATTATGAAGTCTAATTATTACTCAGAACATGAATATTTTACATGTTGTATTCCCATGACTAAAGCAAATATATCATTGCTTTGTCACAAAACTCTTTGGAAAGCTTTGACTTTTCACTGACACAATATTATATTTGTTGCTTTTTTTTGCACTCTCCATGTTTCGTATTAAACATCATTCATTCTAAAAATTGGAAGTTTTCAAATTATTACTCACTAAAATTTGATAACACAAATAATTTATTTAGTTTAATGTTCACAGTCCATGTTGGATTATTGCAATTTTTAAATTGCTGGCAAATAGCTGAAGATTGTTCATTTCAATGAGAAATTAAACTGATTGTTTATATATAAATGTATAAGAACGCTAATTCTATTTGTATGTTCAGTCGTTTGCTCACTCTGAACATGTAATCCTTCAGAAGCCAACTACTTTAAAAATATTGGAGTGGCAAAACATTGCTTTGAATCCTGACATTGAATATCTAATTTTGATCACCACAAGAGTTATGTTCTTTCTTCGATAAAATAAAATGTACATACTTTATTTCTGTCGTAGAAAATCTTGACAGGAGTTTATATTTTAGTGCCATAAATATAGAATGAACAGAATTGATTGAAGTGATTATAGTTCAGTTGAATGATTATCATTCACATCTTACTTTTGCCCAATTCATGAAATATAGCAAACATCCGACTATTGTTCGGCTCAGTAAACTCACCACCTTGCAATGAGCTACGCTGAAAATTGCTTCCAATAGATCTGAAATCATTTACATTGTTATTGGACCTCACAGCTGCCTGAGATACACAGAGACTCAGTTGTATTTTCCAAAATCTGTACATTGAGTTTCCAACCTGGTTCGAGGCAGTCAGTCAAACTTTACTTCAAAACAAATAATTTGGAATCCACCTTGGGCAGGGGGAGAACCCGCCAACAGACTATCATTGGTCACAATGTAGGTAGAAACGTTGTCCAGGTTAAATACTAATGGCTGACCAGCAATCAAGTTTTAAAATTCATCTTTAGCCAGAGCCTGGCCCAGAGAGCAGATGTGTTGACATGGAGAGCCAGAATCACACCATTCGAATTACCTATGGTGATGAAATCTGACCTGCCTCCAAGATTCCATACACCTGCACCCCAGGTGAAGACGTTAACAAGTTGACAATCTATTGCAGTGCCTTGTGCCTCACAAAGAAACCTCTAAATCCATATCCAATAAATATCACCTTCACATTCTCCAGTATCAAAATAACATTGTACATCTCTGTGAATGGTCAGAGATTACTACATGGATCACAGAGTAGAATGGATGTGAAGTAGATTCAGCAAACGGCAATCCAAAATTATGTTTGATTACTTAGAGTGTGGAAACAGGCCCTTCGGCCCAACAAGTCCACACTGACCCGCCGAAGCGCAACCCACCCATACCCCTACATTTATCCCTTATCTAACACTACGGGCAACTTAGCATGGCCAATTCACCTGGCTGCACATCTTTGGACTGTGGGAGGAAACCGGAGCACCCGGAGGAAACCCACGCAGACACGGGGAGAACGTGCAAATTCCACACAGTCAGTCGCCTGAAGCCGGAATTGAACCCGGGTTTCTGACGCTGTGAGGCAGCAGTGCTAATCACTGTTGCCACCGTGCCGCCCAAAATCGTATTAATAACTGAACTTGGCGGATTCTGTCTGGTTTAAGTAACCACACATATTATACTGGCTTTCAGGTGATTGTAACAATGCATACCAAACTAGAGGTTTTGGCCTTAGACCCCTCCAAAGCTTCCTGATCTCACACACATCACTGCCTCACACATTCAACAATTGATGACAATCCACAAGCTGGGTTAAACTGGAAACACAGAACAGTAAGAGACGGATGAAATCCTCAACGAATATTTCTACTCTATGTTTACTGTGGAGAAAGACATGATGACTTCAGAACTTGAGGAAGTTAGTCGTGATATCTTAGGGACAATCCATGTCATAGTAGAGGAGATTTGGACATACTAGAATGTTTGAAAGTAGATAAATCTCAAGGTCCTTACCTGATATATCCGAGAACACCTCAAGTGGCTCCAGAAGAATTTTAGGCGACCCTGGACTATAATGTTGATCATCACTGACCACAGTGGACATTCCGGAAGACTGGAGGGTAGCAAATGCCATGCCCTTATTCAAGGAGAACTGCACAAAAAAAGCCTTGGAACTACAGATCAGTAGGTTTAACATACGTGGTAGGTAAGTTACTTGAGAAGGTTCTGAGGCGTAAGATGTACATGCATTTAGAAAGACAGACTTTGATTAGTAATAGTAAGTGTGGCTTTGTGCGAGGAAGTTTATGCTTGATACTTTTCTTAATGTAATTGGATGATGTGACCAGGAAGATTGACTTGGGTAGGGCAGTAGACTTCGAAACATGTGATGTTGGAAAAGCACAGCAGGTCAGGCAGCATTCGAGGGGCAGAGGAATCTATGTTTCGGACATAAGCCCTTCAACAGGAATGTCCAAAACATCGATTCTCCTGTTCCTCTGATGTTGCCTGACCTGCCATGCTTTTCCAGTGCCACACTTTTCGACACTAATCTCCAGCATCTGCAGAGTTCACTTTCTCCAAGATTTAGTCAATATGGATTTCAGTTGCAGCAGGACAGAATGAGGCCTTTCAACCCCTGGAGCTTGATGTACAATTACAGGAGAAGGCCAATAAACCCCTCGGGTCTATAAAACTGTAACCAGATCATGCAGCACCAGTATCAGTTACACAGCAACAGGATCAATCTATTCAGCAACTTGAAGTCGGTAACACAGGAAATTGAAGAGGCCACAAAGTGACTGGACTATGTAGTATACTGGAATAAAATCAGGCTACATAGCCCATCAGACCTGCACTTCCATTCAGTAAGTCAGGGTCGATCTGCTCTCGGCCGCAATTCCTCTTTTATGCCCAATTCTTTATGGCCCTCAACTCTCTGACGGGTCAAAATCTATTGACACCAACTCGCACCCCCCAAACATTTCAGTGATTTGGCCTCCCCAACTGTCTGGTCCCAACCGTCACTACTCCCTGAGAGAAGGAAACACTCCCCACACATATACTTTGGCCTATTGACATGGAAAGAAGATATGAACACAGCGTAAAGTGACTGGCCCTGATGTCATGGCAGTATTTGATTGAGCGAGATGTCAAGGAGACTGAACAAAATTGAACTTGATGGGAATCAGTTGTAAACTCCCCACTGGTTGAATAATTCAGAACACAATGGGGCTGGTGGACATCAATCCTACCAATCCCTGGATATCTCTGTGGGAGATCCTCAGGGTAGCTTCTTCGGCACAAACGTCTTCAGCTGCTTCATCAATGTCTTTCCCTCTGTCATACGATGAGAGGTGGGGATGTTCTGTGAAGATTATACAATGTTCAGAACAATGAGTCACCTCCTAAGATACTCAGGTATCAAATCTGGACAACATTCAAGCTTGTGCCGTTAATGTAAAGGTAACATTGATCAAAAGCACTGCTGGGCACTAAACATTTCCACGGTTAAAAGAAAGAGGAACTCCTTCAGCAACTCTAGCTGGTTTCACAGTAATATAAGAAAGCCATTCCACCCATCTGATCTGTTGGATAACAAGAGGCACAATGCCTTCACTCACTCCTGCCTCTTACACAAGAAGACAATTTAAAAAAAAACAGTAGATGTTGGAATCCAAAATGCACACACAGGAAACTGGAAGAAAAGAATAAGCAAGGCAGCATCAAGACGTTGAGAAGTGAACGCCTTGGATATAATCATTCGTCAGGACTGTAGATGGGAGTAAGGGAGTCTATAGATAAAGTGGCGGGTGAGGGAGGAGGAGGCAGAGTGGCGAGGTGGGGGATAAGTGAACACAGATCAAGGGTATCAGCGGGTTGGTGATGGGATGGCTGAGTCCAGTTGGTAGGTAGCTGGACAAAACCTTGCTCAGAGGAATGGAAGGGAGGGGAGGGTCTGGGAAGGGAGTCAGGGGATTGGACGGGAGGTTATTTGCAATTGGAGAATTGAATGTTGAGCCCCCGGGGTGTAGGCTACACGGGAGACAGATGAGATCTTGTTCTTCCAAATCATGGTTTAGTTCGTTGTGGCAATGAAGGACGCCAAGGATGGCCATGTCGGAAAGGGACTCGGAAAGAGAATTGAAATAGGAGTAATTTAGCTAGGATGACTACTACATTTTAAAACAGACAAAAACTTTATTCATAAAATTACACAATGAAACACAAAGAACAGAATAAAGAATCACGACAGAATTCAACCTATTCAACTATACTTAATTATGCTGTCCCGGGCATACACAACTGTCCCAATAAGCAAACTCCCAATTAAAACCAGTACAAACGGAACATATATTTCCAGGTTGAAATTGAAGGTCAGAAAAGAGAGAGTGTTTCCACACAGCTCCCAGATGAACTTCCTAGTTCAAAACTCAACTGAAAACTGTTCAGCTCAATTCAGCTCAGCTAGTTCATCTAAAGCAGCTCAACACTCTCCGTTCATTATACTGGTCACTTATAAAGCATGACCACTTTGGCCTGAAGTCTCATCTGTTTCCATATAAACAAAAGGCCTCTAAAAATCCTTTTCATCTCTGTACCAAACCAGACTGATAGGAGCTTGGCCACGTTTTATTGTCCCTGCGAAAGAAACCAAGGATAGAGTCTCCTTGAGCCAAGGAAAAGCTTTTTGGCAAATAAGGGACTTGCTTTGTGACATGTCTCCCCCAACTGAAAATAAAAGAACCATCAATGCTAAAAGAAGGCTGCATTTTTAACCCTTCAAACCCAGTTAGTAGTCTCAAAACAGACAGATACACTATGCTAACTGTAAACATTCAAACATGCACAAACCCTTTCAAATTCAGGCCAGGGTACACCCACCACCGAACACCTCTGTATTTCATTCGAGTCTCAATAACTCATCAGCTTACACACTTTCGCGACCTTCCACATGCGCAATTGTCAGATTGAATGGCTGCAGCAAGAAGCTCCATCTAAATAATCTGGCATTTTTGTCCTTAGTTTTTCCCACAAATGTGTTGTGATCAGTGTATACGATTGTCTCAGACGCATTGCTGGTAATATAAACACAGTTATGGTGTAATGCCAACACTAACTTTAAAGTCTTTTTCTCCACCGTTGAACATTTCTGTTGATGAACGTTCGACTTCGCAGAAAAATACCCGATGGGTCTTTCTATTCTCCCATCATCCTCCTGCAGGAATACCGGACCAATACCCACATCACTAGCAACGATAGCCACCTTGAAATGCTTTGTGTAATCGAGTGTAGCTCATTCTGGGAGCAGTGCTAACACAATCTTTAGGCTGTAAAATGCCTTTTGACAGTCCTCTATCCACTGAGAGTTCTTGGCCTTGACAATCTGGTGAGTAGAGCCGCCACACTGCTTAAAGTTTGGCACAAACTTTCGGTAAAATCCAGTCAATCCCATGAACCGTAGTACTGCATATTTCTTTTTGTCGACGGTGTGAAACATTCCCCAACTACTTTCGTTTTCGTATCTCATGGGGCCATTTGTCCATGTCCAATAACGTGACCCAGAGACGTGACTTGGGCTTTCTCAAATTCACTTTTAGCTAAGTTTACCACCAAACCTGCCTTCTGAAGTTGATCGCACAAGTTCGATAAATGCTGTTGAAAACCACCTGGTCATCAATGTAGACCACACAGTTGGGTAATCAGCCAATGACCTTATTATCAGTCTCTGAAATGTGGCTGGATCGTTTTTCATACAAAATGCCACAATTTGAACTGATATAGTCCATTTGGCGTTATGAAAGCCGAAATAGCCTTTGCTTTCTCTGACAGAGGTCCGTGCCAGTAGCCTCTGAGCAAATCCAACTTAGAAATGTAAGTAGCTTCTCCCACTTTTTCGACACAGTTCTCCAAACATGGAATTGGATCTGCATCAATCTTTGTAACGGCATTGACTTTGTGATAGTCCACACATGACCGTTGGGTACCATCTGGCTTTGGCACCATGACTATATGTGAACTCCAGTCACTGTAACTTACTTCGATTATGACGTATTGGAGTGTGCGCTCTATCTCCTTCTGGACCTGTGCCAATTTTGGAGAGTCATGCCCGTAAGGATGTTGCTTAATCAGAACAGCATCTCCTGTGTCTACATCATGCACAATTATGTTCGTACTTCCCAGTTTATTGCCGCATATCTCTCCACAAGATAGTAAAAACTCTTTCAGGTCACTTTTCTTTTCTTGTGTAAGGTAACTCAATAATTTATCACAATTTTTGACAACTTCCTCATTCTCCAATTTGATTTGAGGAATGTCCAATTCAGAATCCTCTGAACTTGGTTCTTCCTTCTGTGCTGTAATCATTAACACCTTCTCCTCTTGCTTTCCTTCCCTATCAAAATACCTTTTGAGAATATTCACATGACACACTCTGTGAGATCTCATCCTGTCTGGAGTCTGTATCAAATAGTTCACCTCATTCAATTTCTTCCCAATTTGATAAGGTACGCCAAAACTTGCTTTTCAAGGTTCAACTGTTACTGGAAGTAACACCAATACTTTACTCCCAATTGCAAAATTGCCAATTTATGATTTATGATCCACTTCCTGTTTCATTGTATGCTGCAATACTTTTAAATGCTGTCTACCCAATTCTCCAGCTCTATTTAATCGTTCCCTAAAATTTGACACATTGTCTAAATGAGTGGTCTCTGAATTCTGACATTAATTTCTCCTTAACCAATGTTAATGGTCCTTTTACTTTATGCCCACAAATTAATTTAAATAGACTGAATTTGGTCGATTCATTCTGTGCATCTGTGATCACAAATACTTCAAAAGGAATTTCCTTATCGCAATCATCTGGATAATCCTGACCATAAAACCTCAATATGGTCTTCAGTGTTTGATGCCATCTCTCTCATGCTCCCTGTGATTCCAAATAGTACGCACTAAATTTGAATTGCTTTATTCCCAAGTTATCCATCATCTCCTTGAATAGTTCGGATGTGAGGTTTGATCTGTCTGGATCTCTATTGGTAGTCCGTACCTAGTAAAAAAATAAGCATTCTTCTACAACTCTTTTAGCTGTGATGCTGCATAATGGGTCTGCCCCTGGAAATCTAGTCGACACATACATTGTTTTTAATAAATACTTATTTCCCCTTTTTGTTTGAGGTAGGGGCCTACACAATCTATCAAATGTTGGAATAGGTATGAAAGTTACAGGTTTATTACTGTCTGTGTGACATGTTTGAGACATCTGGCAAAATTCAACTACATCTTTGTGTATTCCAGGCCAGTGAAAGTATCTTTGTATTCCAGCCTGTAATGTCCTAACCCCGAAATGATCTCCAAGTGGTAGCTCATGTGCCACTCGCAACGCCTCCTTTCTATACCCAACAGGAAAAACAATTTGAAGAATTTCTGTCCACGCCTGATCTGCTTCAATGTGCGCTGATCTCCATATTCACATTAAGACATCATTTATTAAGTAATAACACACAGAAATGCATTCATTCTCTTTCTTCCTAAATGTATTTTGATATAACTTTTGCAACTCCTCATCTTTCTGCTTAATTCAATCACCTTAGCAGAGCTAAAAAACTTTCATATTTTCATACTTGTTCCTTCTGTTCCACTTACCTGGTCAAAAAGAAACTTTCGGATAACTCTATGTCAGCTTCCTTATCTCTGCCTTTATCCTGCTTAATCCAGTGCATTTGTGATCTTCTGATGACGTAATCAGGGAGAATTCCTGGATAAACATTCTCCAGGTTTTCAGTTGCCTGCATCTCCACTGACTTTTCAACTAGAGTAGGCAGCACGCCTACCAGTGAATCAGCTATGTTATTTGCAAGGACAATTTTTATTCCTGGAGCTGAGAGTTAGGGGTCCAGTAAACCTACCACACATTCTCCACTCTTCTCTGGACTCCATCGCCTCACTTTACATAACTGAGCACTTTTTGCCTCACTATGAATTCCTGTTACCAGCACATTTTCTGGCAATAGTCTCTCAAGAATTCATAAAGCATCACTCCTCAGCATTACAGACTGAAAATATCCTGTGTCAATTAATATTGGAACCTCGTTACCAATTAATCCTGGTCTATGTGAATAAACTTTACCCTTCCACGTAGATTTTTTTACGCAGATTTAGAATGTCCACTGATCATATTGTACACTCTGAGGCAGTTGCCTAACTCCCCCTATGCTTTTTGTTACGAGTTCAAAGAATTTTTCAGGCTTGTCTTGTTATCCTACAGCTGGTTTTCTCCCAGCTCACCAACACATTGAGTTTGTGTGGCCCACTTTATTACAATGAAAACACCATAGTATTTAAACTTCTTTGGCCCCCTCAAGGTTTTCTTTATTACTGTGGTAAATTATCCTTACATTCTACACTGTGATCTACATTTCCCTTTGCACGTGAAGCTATTTCTTTGCTCCAATTTCTGTCCATCAGAGACCAGAACTGGTTCTGGAAAGCAAATCAAGTTTATGGACCAGTTCATAATCATCAGCCATTTCAGCAGCTAACCTTGCTGTTTGCACTCTCTGCTCTTCCACCTGAGTTTGCACTACTTCAGGTAGTGAATTTTTGAACTCCTCCAAATACTAACCTCTCTAGGGGCATTATAGCTTTGTCTGAATTTTAAAGCTCTTATCCAACTATCGAAATTAGTCTGTTTGATCCTTACAAACTCAGTGTAGGTTTGACCAGGATCCTCATTAGATTCCTGAAAGGTTGCCTATGTTGACTTAATTTTTTTTAATCTCTTCAGACTCCCCAGATATCTCCTCTGATAGGGATGTGAATACCTCACCAGTCCTACCTACAAGTTTCGTTTGGATCAACAAAACCCACATTGCCTCTGGCCACTGCATTTGTTGAGCCAACTTTTCAAATGAGACGAAATGGTCATCACATTCTTCTCATCAAGTTGAGGCAATGCTTGAACATAAGCAAACCAATTCTCACTAGGCTTCTGACTACCAGGAGTTGCTCATGGGCACTCTCTTCCTTACTAAACCCACCCTCAGTCGTTATCTCCAGTGTTTAACACTGACTTCCCTTTCTAAGTGTCAGTTTTTGCCATTCAAAAGCTCTCTCTTTCTCTCTCCCCTGCTACTTTCTCTTTTGCCATTCTTTCTTTTTACTCTCTGTTCAACTGCTCTCTCTTTTCCCCCTTCTTCTGCATTTTATTGAAAGTCAGATGTTTCATTTATGCTGCCCTTTCCTTCGGTCTCGCCGCTAACTCAAGATGTTTCATTTGCAACTGAATTCTTCCCATCACTATAGATTCTGATGGTTTCTCCAGCAAGTTTAATTGACGAGTTACTGCTGTAATTACCTAACCTTTCCTCACAGAAGCAGTCAGTACCAATTCCAGCTTCTCTGCTAATTCTTGCAAATTGGTCTTATTCACTTTTCGTAAAATATTCAAAGTCACTGCATGCACAACCAGGAAACGTTTGCCGACTGAAATAGTCATTACTATTCGAAGCTTTGTCAACCCAGTCAAACGAATACCCGAACTAAAGACACTAGCACCACCAACTCGCTGTTGAAAATCCAGCAATGAGTCCCCAGTCTGTTATGGACGAGGCTAGACCACTCAAAACATGCTTAAGCAAGCAGCCCAGAGCATAACTTTGCAGTTTGTTTTGGTAATTATCCAATGAAAATTACCAGGAGTAATTTAGCTAGGGTGACTACTAGATTTTAAATCAGAGGAAAACGTTACTCACAAAATTACACAATGAAACACAATGAACAGAATAAAGAACCCCTACAGAATTCAACTGATCCAGCTAGACTTAATTATGCTATTCCAAATACACACAATAGTCCCAATAATCAAACTCACTTGAAATAACGTCACAATGCAATGCATGTTTCCAGTTTGAAGCAAAATGGCAGAAAAGAGAGAGAGTTTTCACACAGCTCCCAATTGAAATCCCCAGTTCAAGACTCAACTGAAAACTGCTCAGCTCAACTCAACTCAGCTAGCTCAGCTAAAAGAGCTGACAACTCCCCGTTCATTATGCAAGTCACTTCGAAAGCATGACCACTTTGGCCTGTAGTTTCATCTGTTTACATAAAAGGCCTCTGAAAATCCCTTTCATGTCTGTACCAAACCAGACAGATCATAGCCTGGCCCCGTTTTATTGATGCTCTGAAAAACATCAAGGACAGAATCTACTTGAGCCAATGAACAGCTTTTAGTAAAAAAGGATTGGTTTGTTACAGAGAAGACAGGCTAGTATTCTGTATGGAGGTCAGAAGCTGGTGGGAATGGCTAATACTATCAGAGTGTGGCTGATGACAGATTTGTGAACAACATGACGTTCAATGCAAGGTCACACACCAACTGTACAACCAGACGGTTAGAGTTCATTCAGAAACTGAAGCTCTCTCTCTCAACCAACATGGGGGCTCCATAGAGGTCTGTAAATTATCATAGAGTCATAGAATCCTATAGCATAGAGACAGGCCATTAGCACAAACTGGTTCATGCTGATCAAAATGTCCATCCATGCTAACCCCATTTCCCTGCGCTTGGTCCATATCCTTCTAAACCTTTTCTATCTATATATTTGGCCAAATGTGAAGACACATATCATGGAAAACATGGTATATCTAATGCTATACGTATTTTGTTTTGAAAATAATGAGTGTTGATTGATAACACTTCAGTGTTAATGCAATCACGTTTTTATTCTTTTTGTAGCGTTACAGATTAAGCACTTATTTCCTTCACACTCTCCTCATGGTACCATCACTACAGGGATTATTCTGGTGAATCTCCATTACACCGTCTCTCTCTGTAGCAAGGAGATCATTATTATAAATGAAAGAAAATACTGTCTCAAGTACACTCCACAACTGCAGGACGGTGTCTTCACTCTTATATTTTAATCATTTTGTAATGAACGATACTACTCATTATTGGGCTGCTTACTTGCTGAGTCATAGAGTCATAGAGACGCACAACATGGAAACAGATCCTTCGGACCGACCCGTCCGTGCCGACCCAGATATCCCAACCCAATCTAGTCACACCTGCCAGTACCCAACTGCTCTGTAGGGATTCTGTTCGTGCCCCATGATCAAGGACATCCAGCTCCTTTTCACCAAGAGTTGTTCCCATCATCTCGCCTTCTCATAAATACAAAATGAGATGGATGGCATTTTTTTTGCCAATCATTTATTTGGCTTATGAAGCAAAGACACACCACCAACTACATCACTGTTGCCATTGGAGTTGATTGGAGATACTGAGGAGGCGATGATCCAGCTGTATTATCTCTGAGTATCAATCCAGGGAATCAGGTAATGACCCAGACACCGGATCCGAATCCCACAACGGCAAATGTTGGAAATTGAATTCAATAAAATATCAGCAATTAAGAATCAAATGAAACAATGCAACCATTGTCGATTGTCCTACCTAGCACCCTTATGCACTTCAGGAAAGGAAATCTACCTTCTTCAGCTGGTCGGGCTTACATGTAACTCCACAGCAATGTGGTTAACTCTCGGTTGCAGTTTGAAATAGCCAAACTAGCCACTCAGTTATATCAGCCACTTCAAAGCCTTAAAGAAATGAAACCACATGGACCTCAGCACTGACTACTTACAGCCCACGGACTGCAGTTCGTCAGGAAGGCAGATCACCAACACCTTCTCAAGGACAATGGGGAAAGGGAATTAAATACTGGGGCAGCATCCCATTAACAAATAAAAGAAGATGATCACACTCAGGGAAGAGAGAAAAGCAGACATAAAACCTTTATACAGGAACTTTGACACATACCTTACATGGACATTATTATCAGTAATATGGAAACAGGAGAAACATAAGTAAGGTTTAATTTCATTTTTTATTTCCATCCCAGCTGATCATCAACAATCTCTTTGCTTCTTTCTCTCTATCTCTCTCTTTCTCCATCTATTCAACCCAGTCCTTCTCCATTTCATAACAGATGTCGGTGTCACCAACATTGATCACGCTATTTCCCAACTGTGTTCAGTTCTGTTGTATGGTCATTAGAATCGAATTGCCAATTCAATTTTTCTCTCGACCCGAGGGGGCTGCCAAATCTGCTCAGTTTGTCTGGCACTTTCTCGTTCTTTATTGTTTCTGATCTGTTGCATCATTCTTTGCTTTATTTAACCTTTAATTTTGTTATTACTTGGAATGACTGCATCACTGTGAGTGGCAGCATTTTTTAACCTAACCAAATGTCATTTACTGTGAGGTCTTTCTTTCAGGCAGTACAGAACCAAACACATTTCTGTGGGACTCACATAAATCTTAAGCCAGACCAGATAATAACAGACGTTCTATTTACCAAAGGACATCAGTGAAATAGATAAAAGTATGAACAAAATGCTGGAAATGTTATGGTTGTTATTTCCAATTCCTTTCTTTTGTATTTATTTTCTGACATTGTCTGTGGTAGGATGTGGAATAGCATCTTTCTGTGTAATAGCCTGTGCATCTGAATTACATTTCTTCCGACGTTACTGCGCTAAGAGAGTGTTTCTGTCATTAAGTTCTTTTAGAGACAAGAACAAAGTTGCGATCGAAATATTTGCAACTGAAAGAGTGCTTAAAGGAGAGGTGTAACCATAATGTCTGAATTTTCACAAGGCATAGATAATGGTTTATTAAGCGTCAGCATTGAAGCCAAGATGGTGACTGGGCATATAATTGAGCTGGTAGTGGATAGGTTTTGTGATGGACAGAATACCGAGACATAAATGAATTTTATTTATTTAAATTCGATATTGTGAACAGTCTCGTTCTCAGATGTTTGTGAGGGCGGTGGTGTGGGCAGTTCTGAAATTTGTGGGTAATCAATGGAATTTGCATTTGAAACTGAAGACAGTAGTTTCTGTCTTTGTCAAATATCGATAACAGAAATAGCAAAGAAGTTCGCCATGGTTGAAGAGATTAATAACTGGATAGAGATGAAGAAACTTACCAGGAACACCAACAATAGCGAGCATAGGGTAGTAACCTGCCTGGATAATCAGCAGTGCACCATATGTCAAATCTGGTAATGTTGACAAAGACCAGGAAACATAGGAAAGACCCAAGTATAAACTCCTGTCCATTGTTACAACATTCCAGTCTAATATTCTCAGATTCTGATCCATGAATGGATCATTCCAGACTATTCTCAGATGTTACTGGAGTCAGGTGTTACTAGGGGACATAGCTTTAAATTAAGGGGTGGTAGGTATAGGACAGATGTTAGGGGTAGATTCTTCACACAGCGGGTTGTGAGTTCATGGAATGCCCTGCCCGTATCAGTGGTGAACTCTCCTTCTTTATGGTCATTTAAGCGGGCATTGGATAGGCATTTGGAAGTTATTGGGCTAGTATAGGTTAGGTAGGATTCGGTCGGCGCAACATCGAGGGCCGAAGGGCCTGTACTGCGCTGTATCCTTCTATGTTCTATGTTCTATGTTTAAATCTCCTTTTTCTGTCTCTGCAGCTGCTGATCCCTTTGAGCGTTGGAGTTGATGCATTTGCTGCTACAATGGCATAAACCATTGCAAGAGACCCCTTACTAATAGGAGACTGAAAACATCCAGTGACATAGCTGGGATCCATAGAGACTAGCATCACTCACAGTCACTGAACAAACAGCTCCATTTAACCCCTTTCAGTATGGTTCCTTCAGTTCCCAAAAACTACTGGACTGGATTGAATGTTGGCACCGTTCGCTATTGATCACATTTCCCTTCACCCATTGCTCTCGTGAAGTTAGTAGTGATGGAGAATGATGCATGTTTTCCTATCGCAGGCTAGATGATTTTGCTGTGTTGTCTTTTTGCAATACTGTAACCGGCTGTACCTCGCACCACCACCACCCTCAAAATCCACAATCTACATGCTGTTACAATGCAGATCTCTCCTCGACTAGAACAGGCACCAGCCAATATGTTTACAGTGGATATATTTGCACTCCAATGCATAGGAAATGTGAATTTGCCTGGGCATTCCTTTAATTGGTCTAATAAGGCAATTTTTTATCTTCGATATTGAATGTGCTTCAGCACTTTTTTAAATATAAACTCACAAACACCTTAACACACTTTATTGAGCACAAGTTTCTTCCCATTCTCCTCATGGTAACATCATGCCAGGGTTTAGTCTGGTGAAACCCCTTTGCTGATTAAACCTGTACACAATACATCTAACAGTCTCTCAACAAAATACTATCATTGGGAAAGATACATTTACTTTGGTACTTTAATCATTTTGCATGGCCAGCCACATATCATTTACTTCCTGCTGTGTAAAAAATCGATTTGTGACTTATGACCAAGCACATCCAGGTCTATTTCAACAACAGCATTTCCCAACCTCTCACTATTTAATGAACATAAACGTGAGTGATGATATTTGTTGTTCATATCTGAAATATCTTGCAAAGAGCTATTGGCCTAACACTGATCCTTCTGATACCCCAAAGCCTTCACTCCAGATAATTATACTACTCTCTCCATTCTCTCGATTATCCAACTGTTAATACATTCGGTGTATTCCACCCCTACCTACCCATGGACTCTAACATTCTCTCCTCACCTCTATTCAACCATGTCAACCGTCTTTTGAAAATTCAAATACTTCATTCCCACTGGTTCACAATTGTCGATGTCACAACGGACAACCTCCACAATATCCAACAGGTTTATAAAGGATCAAGATCATTTCCCCTTCCTGAATCTAGATTGATCTTCCGAATCACGACATTATTTTCCAACTGTCTAGTTGTCACATTCCTTACAAAAGTGTACAATATTTTTCTTACAGCTTACATCAAGATAACCACTGTTTAGTTTGTTGTTTGCTCTCTCCGTCCTGTTTTAAATATTTAGGTTTACAATCGCTACTTTCCAGTCTGGAGGATCCTTTCCAGAATCTAACCAGCTTTGAAGAATAATCAGTAATTCTTTCACTAGCTCTACTGCCACGTCCTCAATACTCTGGGATGTAGCTCATCAGATGCAGCAATATACCAACCTTAAATTCAGTGAGTTTTTGAAAGACGTACCTTTTATTAATTCTAATTTCCTGCTGTTCCCCATTTTCGCCAGTCACTCTGTTCCTCTGTATTTCTGGAAGTTTCTTTCTGTATCTTCCTCAGGGAGATGGACACAATATATTGCTCTCAGCGGACAGATGGGTGCTGTCAGCCAGTGAATATATCGGAGGACTGCACTCCAGTGATGATGGATATGTTATTCACTCCTGCGTGGAAAGTTCCAGAATTAATCTCGTTTAATTAATGGTGAGCATCAGCACAGTCCTGTCACTGGTGTGAGGCTACACAGTATACTGAAGGAGGGGACACAGCTCAGTGACCACCTCAATTTTGGTTTCATGCCTGACACCTGGTCCAACTTAGACAAATGTCCCGGGAAATTAACGGAAAGGTAATGCACTGTCCTGCACCTCCCTATTTATAGAGCTTCCCTTCTGTGGAGCCTTATCTCCATTTGTTTACCATGGACCCAGACACTCTGTAAATGCAGTGTATAGAGCAGGGTCACCAGAGCCAGCAGCTGACAACACAAACCCGAGATAAGCATCCACAGAAACTCCATTGATTTTCCAATGACAGGGACAAGTCAATTCCCCACACGGGACGTGCCCGCGCTCAGTGTTGAAAATTATTTCCACTCCTGAGTTTCTCTTCCTGGTTGAGAAAGCCGTTGCATCTCTGCACACTTCCACACTAACAGTTTCTGTCTACAAAGAAGCAGTTGACAATGTAACATTACCTTTCTCTATATCTCAGCAACTATAAGGGCAGCACCAGTATTGCTAATGGATTTGACCATCACACTCAGAGAAGAGAGGTACAGGGAACCTAACTCACTTTAAACATGGACAAATCTAAATGGATGCAATATTCAGGAATATGGGAAAACGGGGAAATGTGAGAATAACTTGCCATTTTGTTTTCCTTTCAGTTCATCATCAGCAATCCCTTTGCTCACTTTTTATTTATTTTCCTCTCTTTTTCTGCCCATTTTTCCATCCATTCAATTTAAACCTGGCCCCCACCTCTCTCTCCAACCTAACCATCCATGATACCAGGATAAATAATATTATTTCCCAGTTTGCTTTCAGTTGTGAAACAGGGTCACTGGACTCAAATCGTTATCTGCATTTCTCCTGACAAAGGCTGCCAAACCTGCTGAGATTCTCCAACATTTTCAGACACTGAAGAATTTTATTTTCGATCTCTAGCATCCACTGTTCCTTGGTTTATTTCACGTTTCATACTGTTGTTTCTCGGGATGCCAGCATCACTGGCAAGGGCAGCATTTGTTGTCCATCACTAATTGTCCTTGACTACGCGGCCATTTGTCAAGAAAAAATGGAGCCAACAATGTTGTTGTGGGTCTGAAGTCACATTGAGTTCAGACTGGGTAATAATGTTAAGTTTCTTTAGCAAAGACTATCAGTGAAATAATGAAAATCAATCTTAACGGTTTCTGGTTTCCATGAGTGAAATTAGGTTTCATTCCAATTTTTGTCATTCGAATTTAAGCTCTGTCATCGGCTGTGGTAGGATTTTAAACACTGCCTTGGAGTCACAGCCCATGCCTCTGAATTACCCGTCTAGTGACATGATCACTCTGATACAGAGTCCTTATTGCCTAGTCCGTATTCCTTAGATCCTGCCAGAGAGAGATGGCGGGGATATCAGTTTAACTACCAACAATCAAATGGACTTTGGGGAAAAAGCAAAAGAGAGATTGAGAGACAATTCCATGTAAGATCACAGATTTCAGAATGCTGAAATGAAGACATTTCGACAACATCCTGAAACATGAGCCAGTATTCCTAGGAATGATAGTTGAAGGGGATATTGGCGTCAATAAAGATGAGGGAGAGTTTTAGATGAACATTTGTTCTGCAACTTTGTAACTGGGTGTGGGTTCATCAGAGTCTTCAACTCATTGGGCTGAATCTAACAATAGTTTGCCTCAGTGACATTTTTATTGAGTGTGACAGAGGGATTGTCTGTACCAGACTGAACTAGTTTAATGGTGCTATCTTATCGAACTCACCACATTAACTACCCAATCTCATAGTGTTCCTCGCATTCAATGCCACCCCGATTCTCCAACCCAACATGACTGGAGGGACTCACCATCGCACTGATACCTCTGGCTATTCTATGATCACTGACACTTGTGCCATCTTTCAAAGGCCAATGGGCACACTGTTGTACTTCCTCAGTTTGGAGCCACCCTGCACAGGTGACCCCGAGTATGGCAGATTAGGGGAACTAACACCACGATTTTTCAACAGGGGCACAGAGGTCCTAGTGGATGGGCTAGTATGGGGGGTCCATTCTCTTCCCAGAGGAGGCCTGAGCATGGTCTGAGCTCACCACCCAGCTCAGTGCACTACCTGAGGTCTCCCTCTCTCCCTCACACACACGCACACATTTTAATATGAATTCCAGTTAGTGTTCCAAAGAATTCCCATTTTCAGGTACAGGAACTTGCAGCCATTCAACTTCCTGGATTCCTGCAAAAATATGCACTTATTTTATATCCAATCACAATTAGTATTTCTGGCTATTTCACTTTGTCTCACTTTATTATATTCAGCCAAACAATGCTTCTGAACACTTGTCATGTTATGAAATACAATTTTGCGCAGAGAACGTTTTATCCACAGCTGTTATCTTGACCGTTATCTGAATTGTACCATTTTCCTTGTTATGAAAGTTTCTCCTGCCCTTTTCCTGTACCTGTTTCTGTCTGTAACAGTTACATAGTCTCCCACTCAGCTGGCTGGATGGCTGGTTTGTGATACAGAGGGAGGTCAGCAGCGCAGGTTCAATTCCCCCACACTGACAGAGTTTACCATGAAGGTGACGCTCTCTCAACAAAGGCCAATCTAGCATGGCCAAACCACTCTAAGCTGCACATCTGTGTACTCTGGGAGCAAACTGGAGCATTAGGAGGGAATCCACACAGATATATGGAGAATGTTCAAACTCATCTGAGGTTGGAATTGAACCCGTCTCCTTGGTGATTTGCAGCCGCAGTGTTAACCGCATATCCATCATACTCCTCAGTTGGTTCTGTCAATTACTTGTAGCTGACTGAAGAAATCCAACTGGCTTGTTCTGATAACTGAACCTGATCCAGTCTTAGACCTTTATCATCGTTCATATTGCCAACCTGATTACATTCAAAATTTGTGGTGAGCAGTGGAGGAGTGGGACTAGAAATGAAAACAGTGACACCTTCCAACCTCAGTCAGAACCGGAACGAGGAGAAATTCACAAAGTGGGAATTCATTCAAGTGGGAATTCTCTCACCCAGATGATTGGGAGGGCTGAATCTTCATATTATATCGAGGCTGACTTTGTATGATTTCCCATAGACTGGTGAATCAGGGATCATTGTGAGATCAGAGAAAAGTGCAGCTGGGAACACAATGAGATGAACCATGACCTTATTGACTGGGGGAATAATGTCAAAGTGCCGAATGGCCCAGACGTGTCCATCAGCCCTATGTTCTGATGTTCCATTCAGCCCTTCGGTCCTGCTGTGCAGGAGCAGATTGAGGCCACTTCGATGGTTTGGTGTAATTTGGCAAATGTATTGGAAAATCCAGGTTGGGTCAGGCAGTAACACCCTTCCCCCAATCCCTCTTTTCAGGCTTCTCCTCTCAGTCACTTCTGCTCCTGATGTAGGTCATGTTACAGGCCCAGATTCGCATTGAATACAGCCCCCATGGTCAACTCAGACAAATCCTCTGCTGTCTATGAATGCAACATTTTACATCATGACTTCCAGGAAAATAGTCAATTATTTTCAAAAAACATAAATAAGAACGTAAGAAATAGGAACCTGCGCTGTCATTCAAGAAGAACATGGTGGATCTACTCCACTGCTCCACTCCACTTTCCTGCTAACCCCTTGCATCCCTCAACTCGCTGAGATGTCACAAACCAATCCCCATCAGTAGATACAATCAGTGACCCAACCTCCACAACTCTCGGGGTTAGGAAATTCCAGCCATTCACTACCTTCTGAAAGAAAGCATTTCTTTACATCTCAGTTTGAAATCGATATTCCTTATTCTGTATCTACATCCCTGACTTCGAGACTCTGCCCTGGTGTGGAATCACATTCTCAATGTCGACCTTGTCAAGCCCCCTCTGTATCTTGTCCGTTTCAGTAATGACACCCTTATTCATTTAAACCACAATGAATAATTGCTTCAGCATTTTTGATATATTGAATAGTTCAATCCTTTCATTCCAGGAACCAGTCTCATGAACCAACATTTCCGCATCAACATGCTGACGTTTTGTTTCATACCCAGAAACACACCACGCCGTTGTACTGCTCCTTTTTTGGGAGTTCTCTCCATTTAATAACAGCCTGCCTTATGGTTGTCAAGGTCATCGTCAAATTCAAATGTATATTGCACTCAGCTCCCGCCGTCAGGAGCTGAGTACAGCTGTTGTAAGCAGCTCTTGCCATCGGACTGATATCTGTGGTACTCCAGTAGATACTTTTTTTCATAAAGTTCGATGAGGCGTGACTCTCCGATTTCTAAGTGTTTACCAAGTGTCATCCCATGCTAATGCATTATCCACCATACTATGAGCTTCTGTCTTGCGAAGAACATTTATTTAGTGATATCTTGTGGAAAATCTCTGGAAAGCCTCATGTCTACCAGTCCTCCTTTATCAAGGCCACTTGTTACATTCTCATGGATTTCCAGAAAAACTTTGCATGATTTTACAGGCAAAATGTAGTTCGCCTTTAACACGACCATGCTGACTCTGTGTGAAGCTTTTCTAAATGTTCTGCAGTCCCTTCCTTAATAACAGAGTCTCACAGATTCCCAGCAATAATGGTGAGGCTAAGTGGTTCCTTCTTTCAGTCTCACTTGTTTCTTGAAGACAGGCGCCACATTGGAGGGTCTCCAGTTTCACTGGATCACTCCTTTAATCCAGAGAGTTATGGAATATTTCACACAGTGCCCCCAGCCACTCTGAGACCACTTCTTATAAAACCAGCTATGAATTGCTGATGACCTGTTTACCCTTGGTCTTACGTGTTTGAAAAATGCCTTGTTCCTTCTGTTAGAGACAGCTTCCCTCCTATTATTATTTTGTTAATACCATTGAAATATTTACAGCACATTCCCCTGTGAGAAACGATGTAAAATACTGGTGTAAATTATCTGTCTGTTCCCTGTATCCAGTTCCCCAGTCACACCCTCCAAATATCCTCAATATACTTTCCTGACTTCCTTTATACCAAAGATCACACGCACCTCTTGAACTCTTCTTGCATACATGGAAAAGCTCGTGCTGCTGGTTTTTATATTTCTTGCCTATCTGCTTACATCACATCTTTTCTTCCCTTTCCTTCACTTTCTATATTCATACAATCATATTGTATACAAACACAATCTTTGATCCAACTTGTCCATTCCGGCCAGATTTTCCAAACGAAGCTAGTCCCATTAGCTTGCATTTGGCACATATGCCTCTAAACGGTTCGCATTTATATGTTTGTCCAAATGTCTTTTAAATGTTGGAGCTGTACCTGCATCTGCCAGTCTTCCTCTGGCAGCTCATTCCATAAACACATCACCCTCTGTGTAAAATAAGTTTCCTCTTCCTCCCTTTCAAATCTTCCCTCTTTCACCATAAACCAATTGCTCAATGATTTAATTTTTCTATCCTATGGAAAATATCTTGGCTTTTCACCCTGACCATGCCTCCCCTGATTTTGTAAATTTCTATAATGTCACCCCTCAACCTCCTATTCTCCATCTGATACTAACTTCAAGAACAAGCATTGCAAGTTAAGCATTCTAAATTTGAAACAATGTTAAAAGTGACAGGTAAACAGCCCTCGGCCCAAATTTCGTACTGGCATTTGCTTTCTTCTTTATGTAACAATACTAAGGCAGCATGAAAATCTTACTAGTGCCAATAAGCCGGCAAGCACCTGAATTCCTTTGTCTTATTCCTGTGATGGTTTCTCCAGTGAAAATGTATCTCAGGCCAGATCTATGTAATTCTACATCTTCAACATTCTCCCTCCTGGCCTCCATATGACTTTATGTGGTTGTGTTTTCTTTATCTTGCACTCAATAGAGAGAACCCCTATCCTCATTCTCATCTTAATTTAACCTCGTTTTATATCATGTTCTCGTTCACCACAGCTAAAAGCCTGTTCATCTGTTGTCACACCCTCAGTTCCCTGTTACCTAGACCCCACCTCTGGCAAGGAAATAAAATGCCCAGTTTCCAATTCTTTTCAGTTATGAAGAAGTGTCCACTGGACCTGCTCAGTTTCTTCAGCAATTTGTGTTTTTCAACATTTTCCAAAGATGTGTGTTAAATCTGCTCAAAAGCCCTGTCCAGCACAGAGCGCTGTACATTGGGAAGTTAACAAAAAAGCAAAGTGCACAGTTTCATTGGCTCTGAAACGACATGAAGCTGGCATCACTGACACGACAGAGGTCTTAATCATGTTCAGGGAGAAAAACAGAGGAAAAAACATTTACATCAAACATAGAAGATGGTATTACTGGAAAGAAAATGATTCAGATTAATACGTTAAAGTATCTGAGTAATGCAACAAATTGGAAGCGTGACATCAGGGTGAGATCCTCAGCAGAATGGGATCATGAAACTGGATGTGCTCTCACATCAGAAACCAGGTTAGGTCACTGAGTACAGGGCTGATGGGTGAATGGGTCTCGGTGTGAACTGGGGGGAAGTCAGTCGAATTGATTTGCAGATATTGCAGCTCACACTGGGTTATCATGTGATGCTGTAGATCTCAGCAGCAGCCGCAACAGAATTGCATTCAAACACAATCCATAACTTTTACCCCAGGATAATCCATCAGTCTACCATTATCATCAAGCCGTGTGATGGTTCAGTGCCGAGTTTGGGTGAACATGCCAGAGTCAGAACCATGTGTATCTAAACCTGATTACAACCCATTAAAGCTACCGCACTTGACTGGTTACATGAAAAACAGCAGCACTACCTTCTTGTGGAGAGGGGGAAATGATCCCAAGACAAACTGATATGATGGAAACTCTGCAGTCAAGCCACATTCAGTCATCAATGTCGATGGACTATTAAACAACTTACAGGAGGAGAGAACTCCACGAATATCCCTAGTCCTGCACATCAGTGTACAAGACAAGGTTGTAGTATTTGCACCATCCTGAGCCAGAAGTGTTGAGTCGATAATCCACCTCACCCTCCTCATGATGCCCACAGAATCACAGATGCCAGTCTGCAACCAAATCGATTCGCTGCACGTGACATGAAGAAACGGCTGAACACAGCAGATATGATGACGGCAATGGGCCTGGACACCATTCCTGCAATAGGAATGAAGATTGTGCTGCACAACAAGCCGTGTCGCTGGTGAAGCTGTTTCAATCCAGCTCCAACTCCGACATCTGCCTGGCCAACTGGAAAGTTCCTCAACAATATCCAGTCCCAAAACAAGGGAATGACTACAGTCTGACCATTTACCACGCCCTCAGTCCCGTCACGATTATCACATTGGTGGGAGTTCTTTTTGACAGAGCTGTCATACACCACAGAAATAATGTGCTCAGTGTGGTTTCTGATAGGTCTCCATGTGGATATGGTGCTGTTGTGCAAATGTCACTGGATTACTGGTCCCGACCGGGATAATGCTCTGGCAGCTGGTGGAAGTTAAAAAAAATTCACAAAATATCGAGACATAAAATCTGGTGCCAGTAATATTGGCCTTCAATCTAATGTCCATTGTAAACATCTGTTCCTTCCCCAATGTCCTTTCAGGAAGTGAATCTCCCGTGCTTCCTGGTCTGGCCTACAAGTGTCTCCAGACACACAGACATGTGATAAACTCTACAATGGTCTCTGAAGCGGCCAAGCAAGACACTCAATTGTCTCAAATTGCTCTGAGTTCTTAAAGGATAAAACCAGACAGAACACGGCAACAAGCTTGGTTTTGGAAAAGGGAACGGGAAACACAGTCCTGTCGACCAGACAGATGCTGCCTTCTTAAAGTTTGAGAGCTTGTGACAACAATGACAGAGCTTTCCCACAGATTGCACAGAAATATCAGGAAGGGAGCAAGCTATTAGACACTTTTAGCATTCCTTGTTCTAGCTCATGGAGGTAAGTTCACTTTTATAACCCTAGTTAATACATTCTTCAGAAGCTCATCAATTCATGTCTTATGCTGCTCAATGATTGACCGTCCAACCCATACAATCACAGAAGCGCTGGCTCTGTACTGTCATAAATACAGTACGATCTACATTAGTTCCACTTTCCAAAATGAGGCCCATAGCCATGTATATTATGGCACTTCAAGGGCACGACCACGTATTTATTAACGGTTGTGAGGTTACCTGCCCTCTCAGGAAGTGCATTCATGACCCCAACAGGCTCTGGATAAAAAACAATCGTCAAATCCTCACTAAACATCAAACTCTTCACTTTAACATGGTACTCTCTTGTTCTTCGCCCTTTGACTGAAAGGAACAGCTGCTGTCTATCCATGCTGTCCATGCCCCTGATAATCTTATCCTTCTGAAGCACATCCCTCTCAGCCTTCAATGCTTCACAGTAAACAACCCGAGCTGATCTACTCCATTCAAGGGAACATCCTGGTGAATCTCTACTGCACCCTCTCCAGTGCAATCACATACTTCCTGTTTTGAGGCTCCCAGAACTGTATATAGTATTCCATTTGGCCTTACCAAAGTTCCACATAGCTCTTGTAATCTGTGCCTCCATGAATAAAGGCTATGTTTATGGTCGCTATGCTTTGTCAACTTTTGCATTAACTTGTTTAATCACATTCAGGGATGTTTTCAGCACCCTCTGAGCTTCCTAGTGTGCTGCTATTCATTGAATCCTCCCCTGTCTGGTTCCTTCTTCCAAAGTACATCACCTCATATTTATCAGGGTTACATTCCATTGGCCATTGATCCACCAATTTGATCATTCCATCTGTATCTTCCTGTAATATAAGGCCTTCCTCCTCACTGCCAAAAAACCAGCCAAACTTTGTGTCAAACGCAAACTGATGTGTCACACGCACCCTAACCCCCGCCACCCCCCAAATTCACAGCTCCATCATTTATGAATGCTACAAATAATAAGGTTAAAAATCACACAACACCAGGTTATAATCCAACAGTTTTATTCGCACGCACTAGCTTTCGCAGCGCTGCTTCTTCATCGCGTGATTATGCTCTTCGAAATATCGGGCTTAAATAAACATTTGGATTATCATCGAGTGTTCTGTAAATTTTTAACTTTGCCCAAGCCCGTCCAACATTGGCATCTCCGAATCACAAATAAAATGGGACACAGCGCTGATCCCTGTGGTACACGATTGGATACTGGTCTCCAGTTAAGCGAACAGATTTCTACCAGCAGACCTTCTTTTTCCTACCACTAAGTTGGTTTGGATACAACTTGGCAAATTACTAATAAGTCCTACCTTTTCCCTGGTTATTCTGCTCCACTTGACCTACCTGTATTATATTTGGGGATTCTCCTCAATCTTTCCTGCCAGCAGCTTTCCATGTCGCTGTGTTCGTCAGTGCCCTTCAAATGAAGAATGGCCTTCTAATTGCAGTCTGAAATGGTCTATCCTTTGCCTGCAATAATTTGCCTTAAATATAGAGTAGACAGCCAGAGAAAAATCTTGTTTATTTCCACCTTGTCATGTGTTCAGTGACTTCTCTAAATTTCACTATGATCATCTCTCATTCTTTGAAACTGTAAAGAACACAGGCTGGGTTTCCACATAAGGCAATATCGCCATCTGAGGGATAAATCTGGAGAATATCCATTGCACACCCTCCGTGGGCATTATATTCTTTCTCAGATTGGGTCACCAACACTGGACTCAATACTCTATGTACAGTTTCATTAGCAAGCTGTGAAAATGCTTCAGCATGACCTTCCAACAATGTTCTGATTCTCTTTTATATATTCCTCCAATTACCATTCGCATTATTTTATTTATGAATTCACTGCATGAGTTCTTATAAAAAAAGCCTTCTGAAAATCGAAATACACCATTTCTATTTTGCGATAAACAAGTTCAAATCATTCTGAAGTTTGTCAAATATGAAGACTCTGTCAGACTCTGTCAGTGCATACTGATTCTCTCCAATGTTGCTGTTAATTTCTAAATATCCAATATCAGATCCTACATAATAGGTTCCATCAGTTTACCTACAGATGCCAAGTTAATTGGTCTGCAGTTCTCCACATTATCTCTTCTTCCCTTTGCAGATGCTTGAATCCCTTCCATTTATCTCCAGTGCTTGGAACACATTTACTAACTTCCAGCCTCTGCAGAATGTACAGGAAAATAAAACAGTCATCGACAGCACAACAAATGCGTCTATTGCTGATTTATTTCTAATATTTTGATACGAAGTACAACTGGCTCATCAACTTAGCAATGCTCAATCCAGCGACAATACTACTATGCTAGCCTTCAACTACTACCTTGTTACTGATATGAATTGACTTTATGTCTTTAGTTCCACAATTTCCATGTGATCATTTGGTATTACTCAGCAATTTTATGGATCTTCCTCCTTGATGACAGATGCAAAGGAACTGGTTATTTTCTTGGCCATTTCCCTGTTCTCCTCAATAACCTCTCCTCTCCTGATTACAAAATTCCACATTTGACTCTGCTTTTATTTTGTTTTCTTTGGAATACAGATTGTAGATTTATGTAGTCTTTGTGTTCTTCTTTCACAGAATCATTAAAAGCCCACAGTGCGGAAAAGGCCTTTTGGTTCAGCAACTCCACCCTGTCCCTCCGAAGAGTAACCACCCAGACACATTCCCATCCAATTCTACATTTTGCGACCTAATCTACACATCCCTGAATACTTTGCACAAATAAGCATGGCCAATTCACCTAACCTGTAATTCTTTGGACTATGGGAGGAAACAGGAGCACCCAGAGGAAACCCACGCAGACATGGGGAGAATATGCAAATTCTACACAAACAAATTTCTGAGAATTCTCTGGTTGCCACAATGTCTAAAATTCTCCTGAGCTCACTTCCGATGATTAATATAATCTTTAATTTATTATGTTAACCTTCATGAAGTCACTTGCCATTTCTTTGGTGATTCTACCTGAAAGAAATAGACATAACTTTCAGACATTGCAGGATTTCTCTAGATCTCCTGGTCCTGAACAGGTGCATCCAAGAACACAGCAAGAGACGAGAGAAGATATTTCGGGGGCCCTGGCTGATCTTTTTCCATCACCCCTGTCCATGGGGGAGGTCCCAGAAGACTAGAGGGTCGTGAACATTGTGTCCTTGTTCAAGGAGGGCGGCGAAGAAGAACCTGTAAACTATAGACCAGTTAGGTTAACAACTGTGACATGTAATTTCCTCGAGAAGGTTCTGAGAGATAACATATGCATGCATTTGAAAAGACACGGTTTCATAAGGAGCAGTCAGCACTGCTTTGTGCACTGGATATCATGGCTCATATTTCTTTCGCGTTCTTTTGAGGAAGGGACCTCAAAAGTTGGTAGTTGGTAGACGTAGTCTATCTAGTTTTCAGAAAGGCCTTTGATAAGATTCCACATGATAGGCTGCTCTGAAAGGTTCGATGGCATGGAATTCAGGGGGATCTGGCAAATTGGACACTCAATTAGCTTGATGGGAGAAAGCAGAGGCTAATACTGGAAGGATGCTTATTGGACTGGAGGCCTGTGACTAGTGAAGTGTCTCAGGGGTCGGTGCTGGAACTATTACTGTTTATTATCGATATCAATGATTTGGATGAGAATGTACAAAGCATGATTAGTAATTAGGATGATGACAATAAAATAGGCAGTACTGTGAACAGTGAGAAAGATTATCAGAAATTGCTGCAGGACCTTTATCAGCTGGAGAAATGTGCCCAGAAATGGCAAATAGAAATTAATATAGATATATGTGGGGTGTTGCATTTTGGAAAGTCAAATGCAGGTTGGAGTTTCATGATGAATGTTAGACACCGAAGGAGTGTAGGGGAACAGAAGGACCTTGGAGCACAGGTCCGTGGTTCTCTGAAAGTAGTTCCAAATAGACATGGCAGTGAAAAAGGCTTTTGGCACACTGGCCTTCATCAGTCAGAGCATTGAGTATAGAAGTTGGCGAGTTATATTGCAGTTAGACAGGATGCTGGTGAGGCATGCACTTGGAGTATTGTGTTCGGTTTTGTTCACTTTGCCATAGGAAGGATGTGATTAAACTGGAAAGAGGACAGAAGAAATTTACAAGGATGTTGCCTGTACTCGACGGTCTGAGTTGTAGGGAGAGTTTGGACCGGCCAGAATATTTTCCTTTGAGTGTAAGAAACTGAGGGGAAATTGTATAGAAAAGTATAAAATCATGAGATGCTTGGATAAGGTGAATACACACATTCTTTTTGCAAGTTTTGGGAATCAAGGTCTAGAGGACATCAGGTTAGAGGTGAAAGAATAAAAAGGATCCTGAGCGTCAACTTTTTTATGCAGAGGTTGGTACACATATGGAATTAGCAGACAGCGGTTTGGTTGAGGCACGTACATTAACAACGTTCAAAAGACTTTTAGACAAATCTGCGGATAGGAAAGTTTTAGAAGAATAAGGAGCAAGGGCAGGGAAATGGAATGAGCAGGATGGACATTTTGGTCGGCACGAAACACTTTGGTCCAAAGGGTCTGTGTCCAAGCTGCCGGGCTCCATGGTTCTATGACTATAACAACCATTGCTTGTCTACCACTTCACGCTCAAACATTCGATATTGTATGCAAGCGCCATGTAAAATACAACATATCAACGTCTCTAGTCCTCAGAGCAAGGTTATTAATGAGTCCTTCTGAGCACACAACACCAAATCGAAAATAACCTCCTCTCTTGTTAGAGTCACAACATACTCTTCAAACAACCTGTTTTACGCTGATGGACTTTGTTTTTCACAACAATAGCAGTCACTTAATTAACGTAATTTAGATGCAATTTAAGATCATTCAATAATACTGCAGCACCCGCAGTATTTGCATCTCTGATTTCCAGAGCACACAATGCACAGAATTTGCACGAGAGCATTGGTTTAGATACATAATACACCAATGCTTGTTTCTCCTTCCTATTTGTAAGATCCACCCAAACTGATTCTGTGGAATCTGAGGGACAGGGTCTGTGGCGTTATTAGTGATGGACTTGGACAAGACATTCGGGGAGGATCACCTTGACACTGACATGATCTGAAGAAATGACCAGCATCACAGGACAAGCATCAATATCCTCCCCACTCTGTCAGGTTAACTGTTACCGTACTCTCTCTGCTCCCTCACACTCACTACCTGTTATAGCATCTACCTCCTAACAAGGCTCACACTCTATCTCCAAATAAGGCTCACGCACTACCACACTCACTATTGATATCAGGACCTTTCCCACCCCACCCCCACCCCATGCGCTCTCTCTCCCTCCACCATACTCCCAATACTAATATCACTGCATGGATACAACACTGTGGACTGACTCCCTCCAGACACCTAACCATTCCCCCTCCCCTCCACCTGCAGCAGCACTAAGAGCAGGGCCACACACTCCCACCATCACTCCCTCCTCCTTTTTCTCCCATTCCAAGAGAAACGGACTGTAATAGGAGAGGAAAGGCCAAGCCAGATGGTGGAGCACACGATATCTGATCCCTCCTCCACACCACCACCCCGCCCCGCCATGTGGGGAGGACCCTGGTATGAGCCGGAGTGGACTGGGACGCATCGTATGGAGATTCCGTGACATCCATGTCCCTCCAACTGAGTGAAAAACAATGTTCAGTGAAGGGCAATTCACACTTTAACCGCTCTGTCTGTTCACATAATTTTCTCCCTCACCAAACAACAAATATCTCATTGCAGAGAGATGCAGACACAAAAATATTCAGAGACATAGGTAAAGATGCTAATATACTGACACTGACAGTACATACACGGAGATAGAACTGCACACAGGTAGTGGCATACGGAGACATAGACAGTCACACATAAATAGATACAAGCACACATAAATACACAAACACACAGACACATGAACAAACACACACAAGTGCACATACGGACGCACAGAGACTTAGACATTAGTGCTTATAAGACAAAGATAGATAGTTTTTAGATGAGTAAGCATGTCAAGAGTAACAGAGAGTAGTCAGGAGAATGATGTTGAGAAATCTCTAAGCCAGTATTAAATGACATTCAGAGTCAATGGGCCGAATGTCGTAATTCTGTGTTTTCAATGCTCGTGTGGTAACATGCTATCAGTTATTCTCTTCCTGGGACAGGTGCAGAGAATGAGTTTAATACATATTTGATTGAAAAGGGTCAGTGGTCCTATTGGACAGGTTTAGAGGGCTGAATGGTTTATGTCTATGCCTAATTATTCTGGCCTTGTGTTTCATAAAAGGTGGAGATTTCATGTTAGGTTAACACAGTTTAAAATAACAGGTCCCACACTGAAATAAGGTCGCCCCTATTACACTTTAGTGTTATACTATCTGTAGGGTCCTCATCCTCAGGGACTAGTGAAGACTCGGTTTTTGAAGATATTCAAGGTTGAGCTTTGCTGGGCAAGAGAGTCAATGTTTATTGGGAACAGACAGGAGACGGATGGTCAAACACAATCGGATCAGCCATGGGCATTTTGACTGGTGGCG
Organism: Hemiscyllium ocellatum; assembly: GCF_020745735.1. Lineage (NCBI taxonomy): Eukaryota > Metazoa > Chordata > Chondrichthyes > Orectolobiformes > Hemiscylliidae > Hemiscyllium > Hemiscyllium ocellatum. Next base: position 96,426,498 of record NC_083413.1, on the reverse strand, counting down.
CCGAATGGCCAACTGCTGCACCTATCCAATGTGTTGTTCCCTCACTCCACCCTCAGTGCTGTTACAGAGATATACTGCAGTCCGACCCCATGTGTTGTTCCCTCAATCCACACTCGATGATGTTACAGGGAAATACTGCTGCCCCTACCCCACGTGTTGTTCCTTCAATCCACCCTCGAGGTTGTTAGAAAGATATACTGCTGCCCCTACCCCATGTGTCGTTCCCTCATTCCACCATCGAAGCTGTTACAGAGACATGTTGCTGTCCCTACGCCATGTGTTGTTCTCGTAATCCACGCTCGATGCTGTTGCAGAGGCATACTGCTGCCCCTACCCCATATGTCGTTCCCTCAAGCCACTCTCGAAGTTGTTAGAAAGATATACTGCTGCTCCGACCCCATGTGTCGTTCCCTCAAGCCACCCTTCGATGCGGTTACAGAAATATACTGCTGGCCCTACCCAATGTGTTGTTCCCTCAATCCACCCTCGATGCTGTTACAGGGATATACTGCTGCCATTACCCCATGTATTGTGCACTCCATCCACCCCTCGAAGCTGTGACAGAGATAGGGGGCCTTCTCATTCAGACAGTCATTATTGTTACCATGAAACTGGAGGAGACCATTCTGCCTATTTAACGAGTTACAGAGGAAAATAGAACTAATCATTTTAGCTCATTGAGTACATTTTACAGCACAGGACGCTATGTAAACATCTGAGCTGTTACACAGAAAGCTGTTGCTAACAGGAAATAGAGTAGCGATAAATGCTTATTTTCACATGACAAAGCTGTAACTGGTGGAGTGCCTTAGAGATCACTATGGGATCATCAACGATCAGTGTCTGGACCAAAGATCCTGGAGGAAGGGGCTGAATATATCAAAGCCCAATTAGCTTAAACACCAAGCGTGTCATCCAGTATGTCATCAAATGGAGGTCGTGTGTGATCAATGTTGTATAGGCAAAGGGAAGTTAGTGAGCAAACCTTCACCAGATATAGTATAATGTGAGTTGTCTATTTCAGATGGAAGGATAAAGCAATGGTAACCAGTTTAAGTGGAGAGAGATTGCAGAACTCTGAGATACAGACGGTATTCATGATCCTGGTACACGAATCATATGTAGTTAGTCTGCACTTGCTGTAAGTGATTTCGAAGCTAAGTGGAATGATTGTGTTTCTGGCAAAGAGTACCACGTTTAATCAGGAACGTTTTACTGCATCTGTACCGGTAAAAGTGAAGAGTGCAGATGCTGGAGATTAGAGTCGAAGAGTGTGAGGCTGGAAAAGCACAGCCAATCAAGCAGCGTCCGAGGAGCAGAAAAATTGGCGTAAAGGATATAAGTCCTTCATTAGGAATATGCCCGAAACATCGAGTCTCCTGTTTGTTGGGTGTGCCTGACCTGTTGTGGTTTTCCAGCATCACATTCTTCGAGTCTACATCTGTACAGGGCATTACTAAGACCTCATCTGGCACATTATGTGCAGTTTTGATCCCTTAACCTAATAAAGTTTTAAAAGCTTAGCAACAATATTTTGTTCACACTTTCCTGGAATGAAGGCCTTTTGTTCTGAAACATTATTAGTTTTGGACTTAGATGAGAAATCTTTTTGAAGCATACAAGATTTTGAGAAAAATAAGCTGGATGCATATTTTCTCTTCTCAGAGAGTCAAAAACTATGGAATAAATTTTAAGAATAAGATGTATTGATTTTAGCACAGATATTATTAAAACATCAGACAATTTTTAAAAATTAAGCATATGCACACCAACAAATCATCAAATTATAATGCAGGAATTTTCTCTTTTGCTAATGAAAGGCACTGTGTATAACAACAGCCATGATGCACTTACATATCGTCCATTATGATCCATTCCAGAGAATGTTCACGACGGCACACACGGTCCAGTTAGGTGTTCAGTTGACATGATTGCATGTTTCAACACAGAGAGGGAGAACAATGTTCCCTGCAGGAGAAACAGCAGCTGATTGATCCCTCGATCTTCTTTTGTTCCACCTGACAACAGTAAATCTCTGACTCACCGCTACCTGATGAGTCGTGGAGTATCCCTGATGAGAGATTCATTGGAATCTCTCTACCGTCTGAATCGAGGGGAATTCAGCTAAATCCAACTATTCTGGGGAGAAATCACATCACAAATAGCTTGTCTGAGCTGAGTGGGTGGCACTGCGGCTCAGTGGTCAGCACTGCTGCCTCATAGCAAAAGAGTCCCAGGTTTGATTCCAGTCTTGGGCGACTGTCTCTATGGAGTTTGCATATTCTCCCTGTGTCTGCGTGGGTTTGTTCCGGTTTCCTCCTACAGGTCCAAAAATGCAGGCCACGTGAATTAGCCATGCTCAATCGCCCATAGTGTTCGGTAGATTAGCCAGATGGAAATGGGACTGGGTAGGTTAATCTTCGGAGGGTCGGTGTGGACTTGTTGGGCTGAAGGGCCTGTTTCCACACTGTAGGGAATCTGTTTTAATAACTTCCGAGGACAGAGTAACATTTGGGATTGTCTATCCATTTGTTATGAGTTTAACTATCATGACACTCTGAACAGTTTTCATTTTTCTGTTTTGTCTTAAGGTGTGTGTGTGTGTGTGTGTGTGTGTGTGTGTGTGTGTGTGTGTGTGTGTGTGTGTGTGTGTGTGTGTGTGTGTGTGTGTGTGTGTGTGTGTGTGTGTGTGTGTGTGTGTGTTTCACATTTTTCTAGAAGATGAACCAGACTGACATTTATATCATTAGCCATGTCACCAAACTTTGAAATTTGTTGTAAACAGTGCAGCAGTGTGACTACAAAAGGAAACACTGACCCTGCAACATTGATTGGAGCACGAATAACAAATTCAAAAAGGGCTGTTCAAGTGGGAGTTCGCTTCCCCAGAAATTTGTGGTGCCTGGATGTTTACATTTATTCAAAGTTGGGTCTGTTAAATATTTGATAGACAAGTGAATGTAGGAAAATAGTGCACGTACAGAAGAAGTACTGCTGAGACCACAATCAGATCAGCTACGATCTTAGTGCGTGGCAGAGCAAAGACTAAGTGTCTAATGGCCCTCTCCTACTCCTCCATCCGATGTTCCTATATTCCATTCAGCCCCTCACAGCTCCTGCACAGGAGTAGATGCAGGCCACTTGCTCAAAATACCTGATCCACAGTAACACAGGATCTTCTTCTGTCCCTCACAATTGTCACACAGTTTGGCGTGGGTTGAAAAATATTGATTCAAATCCCAGGCTGGGCTCAAAAGACGCCTCTGGTCTATTTATAGAGTGTCTCCTCTCTGCAACTTGTGCTTAGTTTGTTCGTCATTGTACAGACCCAGATTCACTGTGAATACAGCCCCCATACCTCACCCAGAGATGACTCATAAAATGCTTTGCTCTCTCTAACTGCAACATCCAATAACGGAATGTTCAAGAAAATTACAACCATTAACTTTATGATTATAGAGTATGAGAACATAAGGATCAGGACCGGATGGTAATTCGGATGGTCAGGCCTGCCGTGTCATTGTATAAGATTATGGATGATCCACTGTTGTTATCAACTCTGTTTTATTTCCAAATTCTTCACATCTCTAAATTCTATGGCAGATCAAAAACCCACCTACCTCCTCTGTAAATACTTTCAGTGATCTAGCTCCCCAACTATCTAGACCAGATAATTCCTGACATGCACTATCCTCTGTGAGAAGGTTACACTCCTCAAGTATACACAATAACCTATTTGTATGTTCAAAAGAGGTGAACACAACAGCTCATGTTAGAGTGGCAGACATTGCTGTCAAGGCCGGAGTTGACTCCGGATGGTATCAAGAAACGTTGACTAAATTAAATTTAATAGGTATCAGCCACAATCTCTCCACTGGGGGTCAGAAGACAGTGGATCAGAATCTGAGAATATTTGGCTGGAATGCTCCATCAATGAACAGAAGTTTATTCAAGGTTTTTTTTTGCTACCTTACTCAGCCTTGTATATCATTAACATCACGGATCAAAGATAATCTTTGGATTACTCAAGGTGATTACTATCCCATCCTCGCTCTAGTTGGCGTTCCTAGTAAGTCATTCTCTTTGTCTATTAAACCATTCAGCCCAATCCAGTCTGCTCAAACATCAGTCAAAGCTGATAAATTTCCCAAACCCATTCTCCCAGTAACCCTTGATCCTCTTTTCAGTCGAGAACCTATCCTACGCAGGCTTAAATGTACTCAATGACCTGGCCTCCACAGCCTTCTGTGGCAGTGAATGCCAAAGACTCACAATGCTCTGTCTGAAGAAGTTACTCATTATCTCTGTTCTAAAAAGGTCTTCGCAGTGGTCTATGGCTGTGCCTCGGATCCTAGTCTTACCTATGAATTGACACATTTTCCCAAAATCCACTCTGTCCAGGTCATTCAGTATTCTGTAAATCTGAATTAGATTCCCCCTCATCCTTCTAAACCCCATCGAGTATCGAACCAGGCCCTCAAACGTTCCTCATATGTTAAGCTTTTCATTCCTAGGAACATTCCAGTGAACCTCCTCTGAACACGCTCCAGGGACAGTACATACCTGCTGAGATATAGGACCCAAATCTAAATGTGGCCTGACCAGAGCTTTTTAGTACCTTGTAAGTACTCACCACTTTTAACTTCAATTCCTCTCAAAATAAATCCCTTCATTGTATTTACCTTCTTAACTACTGACTCAACTTGCAAGTTTACCATGAGAGACGCCTAGACTTGGATTCCCAAGTTACTTTGCATTTCAGACTTCTGAATTTTCTCCCCATTTAGATAATAGTCCGTGCCTCTATTCTTCGTACCAGAGTGCATGACCTCACACTAGCCCATGTTTTACTCCAACTGCCACTGCTTTGCCCATCTCCTAACCTGTCCAAATCCTTCTGCAGCTTCTCTGCCTCCTGCGTGCTAACTGTCCCTCTAGATATCTTTGTAATGTCTGAAAACTTAGTCAGAATGCCCTCAAGCAAATGCGTCAGGCATGACCTCCTTTTGATGATACCATGCTGACTTTGCCCTATATTTCTATACACCTCCAAATATTCAGAAATATTATCCTTCCCAATTGGTTCCAGGATCTTACCCACGACTGAGGGTAAGCTATTTGGTCTGTAATTTTCGGTCTTCTGCCTTATTCCCTTTGTAAACAGAGATTTTACATTAGCGTTATTCCAGTCTTCTGGGACATTCCCTAAGTCTAATGATTCCTGAAGGATCAACACTAACGCCTCCACTACCTCTGAGCTTTCTCTCTTTGAACTCTGTGGTATAGTCATTCTGGTTCAGGTGATTTATCCATCTTCAGCCCATTTAGCTTTTCTACCCTGTTTGCCTTGGCGATGGGTGACATACTGAGCTTTGGCCCTTCACACTCTTGAACTATTGGGAAATTATTCGTGTCCACGGCCATTTCTTTGTCCCCAACTACTGTCTGTCCTGTGCCATTTTACAGCAGCGCAATGTCCACTTTTGTCTCGCCTTTGCCCTTTTTATATCTAAAGAAAATCTTACAACTTTCCTTGATTTAACTGGCAAGTATATCCTCGTATTTAACCTCCTCCCTCCATATTTATTATTTTGTTGTCCTCTGTTGGTCTTTGTGAGCTTCCAAATCATCTGGTGTTCCTCTGCTCTTCGCCACATTATACGTTTGCTTTTCTGTCCCTGACTTCCTACACAAACACCTGTTGAAGGAGCCGCACTCTGAAAGCTAGTGTGCTTCCAATTAAACTTGTTGGACTATAACCTGGTGTTGTGTGATTTGTAACCTAACCATCCATGGTTGCTTCATCCTCCCCGATACAATCCTTGTTTTTCTCTCGGGAAGAATCTCTGTTGTGTCTCCTGAATTACTCGCAGATACTCCTGCCATTGTTGTAATACTGTTTTTCATGTTTGCCCCATCCCAGGCAATTCTACCAAGCTCCTTCCTCATGCCCCTGTAGTTGACTTCATACAGCTGAAATACCATTACCTATCATTCTATCTTTTCCCTCTCAAATTGCAGAATAAAATCAATCATATTATGATTACTGCTTCCTTCGTGTTCCTTAGTTTAAGTTCTCTAAAACAGTGTGCCTCATTGCACAACATTAAATCCAGTATGCCCTGTTCCTGAATGGGCTCCACTACAAGCTGCTCCAAAAAGCCCTATCGAAGATATTGCACAAATTATTTTTCCTGCAAACTACTCACAACCTGATCTTCCCAGTCCACCCGTGTATGGAAATCTCCATGACCACTGTACTTTGCCTTTTCTATGCATCTTTTCTATCTCCTGGTGTATATATACAGGTCCTGTCTACTTGTTTGGAATCCTGAACATAACGCCATGTAGAACATAGAATATAGAACATTACAGCACAGAACAGGTACTTCAGCACACGATCTTGTGCCGTCCATTGATCCTCATGCATGCACCCTCAAATTTCTGTGACCATATGCATGTCCAGCAGTCCTTAAATATCTCTAATGACCTCGGTTCAACAACTGCTGCTGGCAACACATTCCATGCTCTCACAACTCTCTGACATCCCCTCTATACTTTTCTCCAACCACCTTAAAACTATGACCCCTCGTGTTAGCCATTTCTGCCCTGGGAAGTAGTCTCTCACTACTGACTCTATCTATGCCTCTCATAATCTTGTATATCTCAATTAGGTCCCCTCTCCTCCTCCGTTTCTCCAATGAAAAAAGTCCGAGCTCTGTCAACCTCTCTTCATAAGATAAGCCATCCAGTCGAGGCAGCATCCTGGTAAACCTCCTCTGAACCCGCTCCAAAACATCCACTTCTTTCCTGTAATAGGGCGACAAGAACTGGATGCAATATTCCAACTGCGGTCTAACCAAAGTTTTATAGAGCTGCAACAAGATCTCACGATTCTTAAACTCAATCTCCTTGTTAATGAAAGCCAAAACACCATATGATTTCTTAACAACCCTCTTCACTTGGGGTGGCCATTTTAAGGGATCTATATACCTGCACACCAAGATTCCTCTGTTCCTCCACACTGCCAAGGATCCTATATTTTATCGTGTATTGAGCTTTCAAATCCGACCTTCCAAAATGCATCACCTCGCGTTTCTCCAGGTTGAACTCCATCTGCCACCTCTCAGCCCATCTCTGCATCCTGTCAATGTCCCGCTGCAGCCAAAAACAGCCCTCTATATTGTGATCGGCACCTCCAACCTTTGTGTCGTCTGCAATCTTGCTGACCCATCCGTCAACCCCCTTATCCAAGTCATTAATAAAAACTACAAGCAGTAGAGGCCCTAGGACAGAGCTCTGTGGAACACCACTCACCACTGACTTCCGGGCAGAATATTTTCCTTCTACTACCACTCACTGTCTTCTATTGGCCAGACAATTATGTATCCAGACAGCTAAGTTCACCTGTATCCCATCCTCCTGACCTTCTGAATGAGCCTACCATGGGGAACCTTATCAAATGCCTTGCTAAAGTCCACATACACCACATACACTGCTTGACCCTCATCAACTTTTCTATTCTCATCCTCAAAGATTCGTGAGGCATGACCTTCCCCACACAAAACCGGGTTGATTGCATTTAATCAAGGCATGCTCTTCCAGATGGTCATAAATCTATCTCTCAGAATCCTTTCTAACACCTTGCAGACGACAGACGTGAGACTTACTGGTCTGTAATTGTTGGGGTTTCCCTATTTCTTTCCTTGAAGAGAGGAATTACATTTGCCTGTCTCCAGTCCGCAGATACGACTCAGTGGAGAGTGAGGATGTGAAGATCTTCGCAAGTGGCGAAGCAATCGCATTTCTCATTTCCCAAAGCAGCCGAGGACAAATCTGGTCAGGGCCTGGCGACTTATCAATCTTAATGTTTGACAAAATTTTCAGAACTTCAGCTTTCTCCATCTCTATCCATTCCAGCATGCACACCTGCTCTTCAAAGGTTTCATTCAGCACCTTTATTTCTTTTTTCAACCTTTGGGGATCCTCAATTCTACCCACACCGATTTTGTGCTATCTGACCCTATTTTATGTCATACAGTCAGAGAGCTGTACTGTCAGAGAGGTGAACAGGATGGAAACAGATCCTTCGGTCCAACTCGTCTATGCCAATCAGATTACCCAACCTAATCTAGTCCCGTTTGCCAGCACTTAACCTATATCCTTTTTACGCCTCCTCTTTGCATACCCATCCAGATGCCTTTTAAATGTTGGAATGGGACTAGTGTCCACCACTTCCTCCCACAGTTGTTTCCATATACATACACCACCCTGTGAATGATATAAAGCTTGCTCTTTTGGTAACTTTTAAATCTTTCCCTTCTCAACCTAAACCTATGCCCTCTAGTTATCCCCACCCCATGGAAAATAATTTGTCTATTTATCCCATGCATGCCCCTTGTGATTTTCTAAGCAGCTATAAGGTCACCCCTCAGCCTCTGACGCTCCAGGGCAAACAGCCCCAGCCTATTCACCTTCTGCATGTAGCTCAAATAGTCCAATCCTTGTAACTTTTTCAGAATACTTTCAAGTTTCACAACATTCTTCCGATAGCAAGGAGACCAGGATTCTTACGATTGATTTGTTTTCATTCTTACTCCCCACGACTCAACCTATCTTTTCGATAGGATGCATACTCTTGAATGTATCAGCTGTCAATCTTGATTCCCTTGCAGCACGTCTCTGCCAATTTCAATCAGCTCCACAATCTCATTTACCTTATTTCTTATACGGCATGCATGCAGACATAACACACACAGTCCTATATTAACTGTCCATCCTCTCAGTTTCATTTGTCTGTCCAGTGTGCTTGAAGTTTGATTGTTTACACTTTCAATACACTGTGTCCTATTTGTGCCTGTGCTCGAGATTTCATTAAATTCTCCAGCGTTCTTCACTCTTACCTCCTCTTTGAATTCAAGTTTCCTAATTTCCCCTATAACTGAAATCCCACCCAAACCTAAAGATTAGTTGAAAGACCTGACTGCAGCCCTAATTACGTGATTTGTTAGGACTCTGGTCCCAGCATTGTTCAGATGAAGACCATACCATCAGAACAAGTCCCTTCTTCCTCCATAATTCAATATGCATATGCAACACAAAAAACAGGTACAAAACGACTTGTTGTACATTCCAAAATGTAGAAAGTACAAACAGATAAGATTGTTAAAATACACTCATGACCTTGAGCTATATAAATTGAAATGTGAATTACAAAACCACGGAAGTGCTGTACAAACGTTATCAATCATTAATCGGCCCACAGCTGAGACGCTGACTTCCCCTCTGTCAGTGACCTCTCTCACTGAGATTCTCTGGTCCAGTCCCACACACAGCATTTCGGGGGCTTATCAGTTCCTGTTGCTGTTCGCAGTCTATTTAAGTTAATCCACTTTCTCCCTGGAACCAATCAATTGGCCTATTGGATTCCGTTTAACTGTCAGAAACCCAGGTCTGTGAGGTTTTTGGAGATAAATGATCTGGGATGACAGCTAGTATCAGCACAGAGCTCACAGTGGCACCAGACAAAGAGCTTGCAGTCCAGGGGAATATCTAAATAAAATTTTCATCTTCTGTCTATTTTCCTCATGCTGACTCCTGATCTATCCAGCTTCACTTTCTTCTAACACTCGTTTCTCCCACTCAGTCAGTCTCTCCTCTTTCTATCCACTCTGTTGACCTCCCTTCACATACTTTCTTTCTATTTCATTCTCTCTCTCTCTATCTGTGTCTCTGACTGTATCTCTCTCTCTCTCTCTCTGTCTCTGTATCTCCAATAAATCTCTCTGCTTTCAGATAGTGAAGTTGGAGAGCTTGTGGATTTACAATGGGCTGAATTGCCTCCGTGTGTGCTGTATTAATTCTGAGGTTCTCTGACCCACAATAAAGACTTTCAGTGCCTGGAGAAACAAGCTGGTCCTGCGAAGGACACAGTACTAATTAGATTAGATTAGATTACTTACAGTGTGGAAATAGGCCCTTCAGCCCAACAAGTCCACACCGACCTGCCGAAGCGCAACCCACCCATACCCCTACATTTACCCCTTACCTAACACTACGGGCAATTTAGCCTGGCCAATTCACCTGACCCGCACATCTTTGGACTGTGGGAGGAAACCGGAGCACCCGGAGGAAACTCACGCAGACACGGGGAGAACGTGCAAACTCCACACAGTCAGTCACCTGAGTCGGGCATTGAACCGGGGTCTCAGACGCTGTGAGGCAGTAGTGCTAACCACTGTGCCACCGTGCCGCCCACAATCATCCATTATCTCTTCCTGTTTTCTGACATGCAATATTCTCTAGATAGCTGTTCAACAAAATAGATTGACATTCGAGCAGTTGGGAGGACATTCGCCTGACGATATTGAAATCAGGATTTAATAAACAGTTCCGCCATGCAAAATGTGGATTTTCCTGACAACAGCTCCTCCCAATTAAGAACCCCTCACTTCTGCCTGATGTGGATTTGCCTTCCACCAATTTATTAACTTCCACAAGATCCTGACTTATTCCATGATCGTAGCTATCTCAAACCTGAGGTCATTGTGATCACTGTTTCTAAAATGATCTTCTACTGAATGGTCAGTCACGCAGACATGCTCATTTTCTACTACTAAGTCCAGTATGGCCCATGCTGTGGTTGGACTATCGACATGCCGCTGCAAATAACTTTCTTGGATGTTCTTAAGAAATTCTACCCCGTCTAAGCCACTTGCTGGAAAGGATTCCCAGTCAATATTGGGGATGTTAAAGTCCCTCACTATGACAACGCACGTTTCCATAATCAGCCAACATGTCTGTTCCTCAATTTCTTGGTGGCTGTTGGAGGGACTACAGTACAATCCTAACACATGCATCCCTCATATCTTGAGCTCTCTCCATGTTGCCTCAGTAGATGAGCCTTCCAATACGTCCTAAGTGCAGATGTAACAAACTACCTGATTAGTAATGCAACTCCTTCCCCTCTTTTAGCTTCCTCTCTATATCATCTAAAACAACAAAACCCTGGAAAGTTGAGCAGCCAGTCCTGTCTCTTTCTAAACAGCGTCCCTATAATGTTTGCAACATCGTAGTCCCATGTAGGGATTCAGTCTCTAAATTCAAATGTTTACCCATAATAATCCTTGCATTGAAATAAATACACTTCCGCCAACCACATCAGATACACATCCTGACATTTGGTTTGAGCTTCCCTGAAGTACTTTCTGCTGCTATTTTCTGGGTACAAGAGATTACAAAAGACTATCAGTAAAGCAGAAGATATTGTAGACAGACAATTCCAGTTTCCTCCTTTGTCACTTCAATCTCTACCTTGCATTACACATGGTCTGATTTCGAAAGAATGCTGAATAATTATTTCACTTTAAACGACTGTCTCCAGCTACTCACTGCATATTCAGCAAGTATTTCTGGACCCACTGGATTGATTGCTCTCTTGCCCCTCTCTCACGAATTCTTGGTAATATTTACATTGTAGTTATATGTACTCATACAATCTCCAAGTACTGACTTGCCAGAATCCTCACATGAAACTAATAACACTTCAGGTTGCCAGTCCCATTGTGTTCAGTGTCCTCTGCGTCTTTGTTGTTGGTCTTAGATGCATTGGTTTTAGTCTCCAATTCCTCCTCAGTCACTGTATTGTGTACCGACTGCTCTGGTTCCCACTCCACAGTGTCACACCAGTTTAAACTCTCCGGAGTGTCAATACCAAACCTGCCTGCCAAGACATTGCCGCCAGTACAGGTCCATCCCGTCCTCTTGTGTATATCCTACCGACCCGGGAATCCCAATGATCCACATATCGGAGATTGCCGCCTGTTCAGGTCCATTCCGTCCTCCTTGTGTATATCCTACTGACCCAGGAAACCCAAAGACCCACACATCAAAGCTTGCTGCTACTTCAGATCCATCCTGTCCTCCTTGGCTATATCCTATGAGTCGGCAATCCCAATCATCCACATATCAGAAGTGCTACCAGCTTTTTGGCCGTGTATTTAACTGTACTACCTTCCTATTCTTAATCTCACTCGCACGTGACATATTCTAGCGTCTCCAAAATTCAAATAGCCTTTCAGCACAACTCCAGCAAGACCTTTTCTTTAAAGTGGATAGACGCGATTATAAAAACGTAAGTGTGACCTCATTAACAAGGAAGGTGGAGCCCACTGACTCAGTCCAATGACCACCGGATCTGATATCTATCACCTCTTCCAAACCTGTTTGACAAGGTAGACATATGGACGATTGACTTGCAGATTGACGAGGATAAACAGAAGACCACAAAATGACAGAGCAGATGGATGTCATTCAGCCTGTTTACTCTGCTTTGCTATTTAATTGGATTTTAATTATTCTATTCCTTTCAATGGCAGGGTCTTTACCCCAGCATCCCCAGCGGGTAAGAGAGTTCCCAGTGTCATTGTGTGCACAGTCCTGTGAAGGGAGTATCTAGTGCCAGGCAATGAGGTGTGGGGAGTCCCAGGTTTGGCAAAGGAAAGGCTGCATGCAGTGAGGATGGACTGAGGGACTGAAAGAGATGAAAGAGACACTGCATTCAACAAGATTCCTAAACACCCAGGGAATCCGAGAACCATGGCTGCTTTTACAAAGACTGCCACGTTTGCTGCATTTCTCCATGAAATATAAGCAAATATACTGGAGATTGTAGAAATCCGAAGCAAATACAGAGACATCCTGTGGAGAGAAAAAGGAGTTAATGCTCCCAATGCAGACATGGGAAGAATGTACAACGTACACACAGACAGATTCCAAAGATTGGAATTGAACCCGAGTCCCTATCACTGTGAGGCAGCATTGCTGTGCACACAACTGTCATTTCTGGGTTGTTGCTGGTGCCACATGACAGTGAGGCAAGGAATAAGGAGAGAGTGAAGTTGAACACGTGGCTGCAAGGATGGTGCAGCAGGGAGGGCTTCAGCTATTTGGACAATTGGACTGCATTCTGGGGGAGGTGGGACCTGTACAAGCAGGATGCATTGCACCTGAACCAGAAGAGCACCAATATCCTGGGAGGTAGGTTTGCTAGCACGCTTCTGGGGGTGGGGGGAGTTAAATTTTATTTGGCAGGGGTATGGGATCCGGACTTGTCGTCCAGAAAGTAGGTTAGCTGTTTTTCAGGATGTCCAAGAAAGTAGGGAGGCTGTGGAGAAGGTAGCACTGACAGGAAATACTTGCGGACACAGAGATGGGTTCAAGTGTGTATACTTCAACGCAAGGAGTATCAGAAATAAGATGGGTGAACTTAAGGTGTGGATCGGTACTTGGGACTACAGTGCTGTGGCCATTACGGAAACGTGGATAGAAGAGGGACAGAAATGGTTGTTGAAGGTTCCTGGTTACAGACGTTTCAGTAAGATTAGGGAGGGTGGTAAAAAAAGGGGGGGGTGTGGCGTTGCTAATTGGAAATGGTATAATGGCTGCAGAAAGGCAGTTCGAGGGGGATCTGCCTTTGGAGGTAGTATGGGCTCAAGTCAGAAATAGGAAAGGAGCAGTCACCTTGTTGGGTGTTTACTGTAGGTCTCACAATAGCAGCAGAGATGTGGAGAAACAGATTGGGAAACAGATTTTGGAAAGGTGCAGAAACCACAGAGTAGTAGTCATGGGTGATTTCAACTTCCCAAATATTGATTGGAAGCTCTTTAGAACAAGTAGATTGGATGGGGCGGTGCTTGTGCAGTGTGTCCAGGAAGCTTTTCCAATTCAGTGTGTAGATTGTCTGACCAGAAGGGAGGCCATATTGGATTTGGTACTTGGTAATGAACCGGGACAAGTGATGGGCTTGTTAGTGAGTGAGAAGTTTGGTGATGGTGACCACAATTCTGTGACTTTCACCTTGGTTATGGAGAGAGATAGCTGCGTGCAACAGGGTAGGTTTTACAATTGGGGGGAAGGGTAAATATGATGTTGCAAGACAGGATCTGAGGAGCATAAGTTGGGAGCATGGGCTGTCAGGGTAGGATGGCGTTGAAATATAGAACTTTTTCAAGGAACAGATAAGACGTGTCCTTGATATGCATGTACCTGTCAGGCAGGAAAGAGATGGTCGTGTGAGGGAACCTTGGTTGACGAGGGAAGTTGAATGTCTATTAAATAGGAAGAAGGAGGCTTATCGAAGGATGAGGAAACAAGGTTCAGACAGAGCGTTGGAGGGATATCGGATAGCCAGGAGGGAGCTGAAGAAAGGGATTACGAGAGCTAAGAGAGGGCATGAAAAATCTTTGGCGGGAAGGATCAAGGATAACCCCAAGACCTTTTATGCGTATGTGAAAAACAAGAGAATGACGAGAACGAGGGTAGGTCCGATCAAGGATAGTAGTGGGAGACTCTGTATTGAGTTGGAAAAGATAGGAGAGGTCTTGAATGAGTACTTTCCTTCAGTATTTACAAATGAGCAGGACCGCATTGTTGAAGAGGAGAGTATGAAACGGATTGGTGAGCTAGAGGAGATACTTGTTAGGAAGGAAGGTGTGCTGGGCATTTTGAAAAACTTGAGGATAGACAAGTCCCCCGGGCCTGACGAGATATATCCTAGGATTATGTGGGAAGCATGAAATGAAATTGAAGTGCCGTTGGCAATGATCTTTTCGTCTTCACTGTCAACGGGGGGGGGGGGGGGGGGGGGGTACCAGGGGACTGGAGAGTGAGGAATGTTGTGCCCATGTTCAAAACGGGAAGAGGGATAACCCCGGGAATTACAGGCCAGTTACTCTTATTTCGGTGGTAGGCAAAGTAATGGAAAAGGTACAGAGGCATAGGATTTATGAGTATCTGGAAAGACACTGCTTGATTAGGGACAGTCAGAACGGATTTGTGAGGGGTTGGTCTTGCCTTACAAGTCTTACTGAATTCTTTGAGAAGGTGAGCAAGCATGTGGATGAGGGTAGAGCAGTGGATGTAGTATACATGGATTTTATTAAGGCATTTGATAAAGTTCCCTTTGGTAGGCTTATGCGGAAAGTCAGGAGGCATGGGATAGTGTGAAATTTGTCTAGTTGGATAGAGAACTGGCTTAACGGTCGAAGTCAGAGAGTGGTGGTAGATTGCAAATATTCAGCCAGGAGCCCAGTTATAAGTGGAGTTCCGCAGGGATCAGTTCTGCGTCCTCTGCTGTTTGTAATTTTTATTAATGACTTGGAAGACGGAGTCGATGGGTAGGTCAGTAAATTTGCAGACAATATGAAGATAGGTGGAGTTGTGGACAGTGAGGAGGGCTGTTGTCGGCTGCAAAGGGACTTAGATATAATGCAGAGCTGGGCTGAGGAGTGGCAGATGGAGTTCAACCCTGTCATGTGTGAGGATATCCATTTTGGAAGGACAAATAAGAATGCGGAATACAGGGTTAATGGTAGTGTTCTTAGTAAGGTGCAGGAGCAGAGTCATCTTGGAGTCTATGTTCATAGCTCTTTGAAAGTTGCCACTCAGGTGGACAGAGCTTGTAAGAAGGCCTATGGTGTATTAGCGTTCATTAGCAGAGGGCTTGAATTAAAGAGTCGTGAGGTGATGTTTCAGCTGTACAGGACCTTGGTAAGGCTACATTTAGAGCACTCTGTGCAGTTCTGGTCGCCTCACTTTAGGAAAGATGTGGAAGCTTTGGAGAGGGTGCAGAGGAGATTAACCAGGATGTTGCCTGGAATGGAGAATAGGTCGTATGAGGATAGGTGGAGACTGCTAGGCCTTTTCTCATTGGAACAGCGAAGGATGAGGGGTGACTTGATCAGGAGAACAGATAGAGTAGACAGTCAGAGACCTTTTCCACGGGGACAAAAAAGAGTTACAAGGTGACATCAATTTAAGGTGAAAGGTGGAAGGTATAGGGGGGATGTCAGGTGTAGGTTCTTTACCCAGAGAGTGGTGGGGGAATTGAATGTGCTGCCTGTGGGAGTGGCAGAGTCAGAATCATTGGTGACCTTTAAGCGGCAATTGGATAGGTACATGCAGAGGTGCTTAAGCTAGGACAAATGTTCAGCACAACATCGTGGGCCGAAGGGCCTGTTCTGTGCTGTATTGTTCTATGTTCTATGTTCTATGTTGCCCAATTATGGATGATTGCAGATAGTACAGTTAGAGGCATAGATAATATTCTCTGTGACCAGGATTGTGAGTCCTGAAGGTTGTGTTGCCTACCTGGTGCTTGAGCTTGGGATATGTCATCTGGGGTGCAGATGAACTTGGAGTGGGAGGGGAATTATTCAGTGGCCAGGGTTCTTGTAGGTACCAACGGGCTGGACAAACAAATGACAATGAGAAGAAGGACGGTAAATACAGAACTGAACTGTCATATCGTAATGCAAGCAGTGCAAGGAATAATGCAAATAAGCTTGTGATGCATACATTAATCGGCAGGTATGATGTGGAGGGCATCACTATGACGTCACTGCAAGAGGATCAGGATAGGGAGCTGAATATTCAAGGATATCGATCCTGTCGAAATGATAGACAGGTAGGCAGAGAGACAGATTGTTCTCATTAGTATGAAATGGAATTGGATCAATTAGAAGAAATGATGGTGAATTAGATGGTGGAGAATCTGTGTCGGTAGAATTGGGGAATCAGAAAGATGAAAAAAATGCAATTGGAGTTATGTACTGGCCTCCAAACAGTCGTCAGAATCTGGTGTGCACGATACACCTGGAGATAGAAACATCTGTAGGAAAGGCAACTTTATAGTGATCATGTGGGATTTCATTATGCAGGTGGACTGGGAATTCAGTTTGATAGCGCTTTGCAGGAAAAGGATTTTGTAGAATGTCTATGAGATGGCTTTTTGTAGCAGCTTGTGCAGGAAGATTAGATGAGGGGAGCTTTAGATGAAGGAAATAATATGAGGCAGTGATCATAATATGATTGAATTTACTCTGCAATTTCAGATGGAGAAGTTAGAATCAGAGGTAATGGTATTACAGCTGAATAAAGGCAATTACAGAGGCATGAAAGAGGGGCTGGGTAGAATTAACGGGGAGACAGGCCCAGAAGGAAAGACAGTGGAACAGCAATGACAGGAGATTTTTGGGCTAATTCAGGATGCAGCAGAGAATTATCCTGAGGAAAAAGCGGCATGATACAGGGAGGATGAGGCAACCATCGCTGACCAGGGAATTCAGGGATAGCATAGAAGTAAATGAGAACGCATATAATGGGGCGAGGGTCAGTGGGAAACCAGAGGATTGAGAAGCTTACAAAGACAAAACAGAGGGCAAACAAAATAAAATAAGGAGGGAGATTAGTAAATATGGGGGTAAACCAGCCATTAATATAAAGGAAGCCTGTAAGAGCTTCTTTCAATATATAAATTACAAAAGAGGGGCAAAAGTGGACATTGGAGTGCTGGAAAATGATACTGGAGAGATACTAGTGGTAAACAAGAAAAGGCCGAGGAACTGAAAAATTAGTTCACTGTGGAAGATATGAGCAATACCTTAACATTCAAGATAGTGAGGGACCAGAGCTGGGTATGCTGGCCACCACTATGGATAGCATGCTAGAAAAATCTGAATGGCCTGCAGGTGGTTAAATATCTTGGACCGGATGGACTACATCCCAGAGATATAAGGAAGGTAGCTGTCAAGGGTGTGGGGGGATAGTGGTAATCTTTTAAGAATCACTAGAGTAAGGAACGATCCCAGAACACTGGAAACCCACTAACGTGACACCCCATTGTAACAAGGGAGTGAGGAAAAATACAAAGGGAAATCCACAATTAATAGCTCAACTTCGGTCGTGGGTGAGATCCTGGAATCCATTGTGAAGGACGAGGTTTCTGAATACTTCAAAGTGTTTTGTAAAATAGGGCAAAATCACTTTGGTTTCATCAGGGGAAGATCATGCCTGAAAATCTGTTGGAATTATTTGAAGAGGAAATGAGCAGGCTTGACCAAGCACAGGCAATGGATGTTACCTACCTGGATTTCAAGAAGGCCTTTGACAAGGTGTCACACAAGAGATGACTGAGTACGTTTCGGGTCCGTGGTGTTCGAGGCAAGGTAGTAGCATGAATGGAAGCTTGTCTGTCTGGCAGAAAGCAGAGAGTGGGGATAGAATAGTCCTTCTCAGGATGGCAATAGGTGACAAGTGGTGATTTACAAGGCTCAGTATTGGAATCGTAACTTTTTACTTGTTACATTAATAATCTAGATAATGGAACTGAGTGTACTCTGGCTAAGATTGCAGATAATTCATAGATAGGCAGATGGACTGTGCCATATTGAGGATTCAGAGAGACTGAAGAAGGAGATTGGCAGATGCATTCCAACGTTGGAAAGTGTGAGGGCATGCACTTTGGCATGTATAATAGAGGCATGGTCTATTTTTTTAAATGGGGAGAAAATTCAGAAATCTGAAGTGCAAAGGGACTTGGGAGTTCTAGTGCAGGGTTCTCTCAAGGTAAGCTTGCAGGTTGAGGTAGTAGTCAGGAGGAAAATTGCATTTATTATTGATGGCATTTACTATGAGAGTAATTGAACATAAAACAGGTTGTTTACATCTCTGGTCAGACCACATTTGGAGTATTGTGCAAAATGTTGAGCCCCATATCTCAGGAAGGATGTAGTGGCTCTGGAGCTTGTGCAGAATATTTCCACGAGAATGGTCATAGGAATGAAAAGATTATCGTATAAGGAATGTTTTTGGGCTCTGGATCTATCCTCGGTAAAGTTTGGAAGGATGAGAAGGAAAGTAATGGAAGCGCAGGATGCTGAATTACCGGGACAGAGTTGATGTTGGTAAGATGTTTCTATTGGACAAGAGGTCGACGACACAGACTTTGATGAAAGGTAACATCTTTTAGAACAGTGATAAGGAGAAATGCCTTTAACCAGCGAATGGCGAATCATTGAAATGTATTGCCACGGATGGCAGTGGGGGCCAGGTCATTAAGTATAGTTGAGACGGAGATAGATAGGTTCTTGATTATCCAGGGGATGAAGAATTACGAGGAGAAGGCTGGAGAATGGATTTGAGAAACCTATCAGCGATTATTGAATGATGGGCAGACTCAACGCGCTAACTGGCCTAATGTCTGCTCCTGTGTCTTATAGATTTATATTCTAAACCTGAAGGAGTCACCTTACATCTGTGAGAAGATAAATTCATGTTCTTCATGAATGTCAGATCCTGGTGGGAATAGTTAACTGTTTTAGAATGAACGTATTGTGGCTGCTGTCAAGGTGGTGGTTAATATGACATTCAGTGCAGGATCACACACCAATTGTACTGTATTAATGTGGTGAGAGTTTATTCAAAACCTGGAGTTTTCTGATTCTCTCAATCACCATGGGGAGTGGAGGTTGAGGTGGGTGGGCGTAACGTCCTCAGAGGCACTTAAACTATCCAGAATCATGCATCCTGAGTGAAACAGCAGACATGGAATTTATCACCTTCTCATTATCTGTTTAAATGCAATTAGTGCTAGCCCATCCCACTCAGTGTTCAATGCAATCATCTCTTATTCTCTGAAAGCACTACAGATCCTCATGGTGCCATTATCCCAGGGATTAATCTGTTGGAACTCCTATTCGCTCTCTCTGCAGTAAGGAGATCACTCCTTATAAAGCAGAGAAAATCTGTCCACAACACCCAAATACTGCCTCAAAAAGAAACTCTCAAGTTTGATCACAATAATTCCTTTCCCTCACTTAGCTGGCTCCGTTTCCTTCATGTGACAAAGGAAACCATTCATTTACAATGCATGAACACTGATGTGGAAAGTCAAATATCCTTACATCTGTAGATCAGCATCAATAAAGCCAGCACCAGAGGTGCCTATCGAGATGGACATCACTCCCAAGGAGAGACGCAATCACAAAGAATACGTCTAAAACAGTGAATGGCCAACTACTCGAATGGTAATCAGGTGTCGGATTATGGGAAACAGGCAGAGAAAGGGAGCTGCCTTCACTTTTGTTTTTCCCTCATGGGATGTGTGCATCCATGGTCAGGCCAGCATGTTGTACATACCTTGAACTGAGTGGCTGGTTCAGCTGTTCCACACGACAGTAAAGAGTAAAACAAACTGCTGTAAATTTGCTCTGTTAAACAGAGAACTGACCAGGGAAGTATAAAACCATTGCCTTCTCTAATGGGCATCAGGCAAGCCGGTATCAACAGATTGCTATTCTGTGCATCTAGATTACGAGCCAATGAAGTGACCACCATACACTATCTTCCCATCTTTCAGATTCTGTACAGTGAAAAAGTTAAACATCTCAAGTTCAATTATTGTGCAACGCACACCTGGTAAGAAGGGGCTTGAAACATGTATCCAGAATTAACAAAGGCGCAAACAATGGTTTATTCAGAAGTTGCACTGAGGCTGAGGAGGAGACTGGGACGTCTTAATGTTTGTACTGGACAGGATTGGTATGTGGGGATGATATGGAGATGTAAACTTTGCAGGAGAAAATGAATCAAGAAGGTTGAGAACAGTGTGTTTCATCCTAGCATATTGGGAGTAATTTGTCAATAATAATTTGCTAGTTATTATTTCTAAGGAATGGAATCGTTGATTGGAACTGAAAAAGTTGACTTGCACCTTTCCAAAATTTACATATCATCAGCATCAATTCATTTCAGGCGACAGACAGAGTGACTTACCAGGAGCACCAACTATAGCAAGAATAGGATAGTAACCAGCTTGAATAACCAGCAGTGCATCTTCAATCTGATATTCTAATGATATCCAAGGCTGAGAAAGCCGGTAAAGACTATAGGATAAACTCCTGTCCATTGTTGAAACAGGGCAGTCTAATGTTCTCACAAACTGATCTCTCCTCCACCTCTGTGGAGCTGCTGAACCCTGTTACTAGTGTGGATACTATGGGTTAAAACACTGAAAGCATTCCCTTATTGATAGAAGAGAGAAGCTCTCTCGGAATGGTTAGGATCCACGGAGACTTACATAATAACAATCGCTGAACAAATAGCTCCAGTTAACCGAATGGAATTCAATACTGTTCTATTAAATTTCAAAATAACTTTGAACGTTTATGCTTTCTAGGTATGATATGTGAGTGTGACTGAAGGAAGGAATGTTGAAGACAGCAGATTGATTGTGTGTAATCATTGTGTCTACATTGGACAGGGAAGTAATGCCAGAGGTTTGACGGAACATAAACATGATTCGCTGCTCATAAATAGAGAAATAAATCCTGTCACTACTGATCAGTCATTGCAATATCTGTAAAACATGAGCGACCATCTTTCGTCCATGATCTGATAGCAAAATGTGCCTAAGAAAACATAGGTCATGACGAACGACTGGCATGGATATGTTAACAGGGAATTGTACGTGACAAACACAATTCAGATTATTATTCCAGAATCAGAGATGGTAGGTGTGGGTTATGTTGTTGATGTTATCGATGTTAACGAACTGTGGTGAAGTGTCATTTAATGGACTTCAATTACATTGTGATTATGACATTGGGGAAAGACAGAAGATGGAGAGGACTGGGGGACATGTTTGTTTATAGTTGGTAGAGTGACAGTGATGTTCTCCAGTCACCAGTATTGGAACGTTACTCTTTATAACTCATATGATGAACAGAGTCAAGGATACATTTACAATGATGAAATAGCAAAGACAATATTAATGAAATGCATTCATGCAATATAAAACACAGAAACAACATGATTTTCTGCATATACCAATATATGCAAAGTACAAAGAGAAAAGGTTGATAGAATGTACTCCTGATAGTGTGCTACATAAATTGAAATGAGGATTACAAAACTAGGTAAGTGGTGTGCAAACTTTATCGATTATTATGTGACCCACAGCTGAGATGCTTATTTCCCCTCTGTTAGTCAGTCCCCTCACTGAGATTCTCTGGCCTAGTCTCTCATACAGTACGGGGGGGGGGGGGGTGGGGGGGTGGTGGTAATTTCCTGCTGCTCTTGGCACAGTCTATTTAAAAACTCTGCTTTCCGCATGGAACCAATTTATTGGCCGAATGGGTTCTGTTTAGTTGTCATTAGATTATGTGATATTATTGGAAATAAATACTCTGGGATGACAGTCAATATCAGCATAATGCTGACAGGGTATGGCGCTCAGACAAAGGGCTTACAGTCCAGAGGAATTTCTAAAGAAAACTTCTAATTTCTACCAGCCCATATTTATATACTCTAATGTGGTCTCCTGATCTGTCTAACTTCAAACTCATCTAACACCTCTCTCACTTAGTTAGTCACTCCCCTTTCTATCCTCTCTCAGTTTATCTCCCTTCAAATTCTTTCTCTCTGTTTATTTCTATCACACGCCACCTATCTCCACACACTCTCTCTATCTGTTTGTGCTGTTGGAGAGCTTGTGACACCTCGATGGGCTGAATGGCCTCCATCTGTGCTCTAATAATTCTGAGGTTCTCTGACCCATAACAAATACTTTAGGTGCTGGACAGACATGCTGGTCTGGTGATACGTACTGTGCACAGTCAGCCATTCTTCCTTCCTGTTCTTTTCTGATGGGCAGCTGCCTTGAAATGCCTGTTCAAACGAAATGGATTGAATGAAATCCAAGCAGTCGAGAGGATGTTCATGACTGTGTATTTGAAACAGGATTTAATGATAGATGAGATTACAGAATAACATAGTGAATGAAAAACAGGACAACACAAGAATTGGCACTTACGTACAACATGTGGTTTCAAATAGGCCTCACGGTATTACCGATAGAATATCAATGCAGAAAATCAGCTCCTGTTCTTTGGACCCTGGTTCGAATCCCGCCACTGTAGATGGTGGAAATTCAATTCAATCATTTTAAAATGTCCCTGGAATTAAGAATCTACCTATGAAAAGGAAAGCATTGCCGATTTTCAGAAAATCTGGATCTCTAATATCCATCCATCCTCACCTGGTCTGGCAGACATACAACTCCAGACCCACAGCAATGTCATTGACTCTCAATCGCCCCCTGAAATGGTCTAGTGAGTCATTCAGTTGTACTAATCATTACAAAGTTTCAAAGAAATGAAACTGGCTGGACCAACTGGCATCAAAATCTGCATCAGAAAATCAACATTAGAAATATCACTGCAGAACGTCCAAAATCTTCCTTACTATCATCTAAGGGGTAGTGTCAAAATTGGGACAACTGCTTTACAGACTAGTCAAGCAACAGCCTGACATAGTCATACTCACGGAATCATACCTTACAGAAATAACTCAGACACCACCATCACCATTCCTGGATATGTCCTGCCCCAAAGGCAGGACTGGTCCAGCAGATGGGGCAGCTCAGTGAGATACAGTCGTAGGTAATTTCTCTGGGAGTCTCCAAAATTGACTCCAGACCCAATGACGTCCTATGGCTTCAGATTAAACATGGACAAAGTTGTCTCTTACTGATTATCACGTAACATCATTCCTCATCTGAATCAGTGCTCCTCCATGTTAAACAACACTTGGAGAAAACGCTGACTGTGGAAAGGGCACAAAGTGTATTCTGGATGGGAGATTTCAAAGTTGACCACCAAGAAAGGTTTGCAGCAGTACTACTGATCACGTTGGTCGGGTCCAAAAGGACATAGATTCTAGATTCGGTCGGCAGCAAGTGGTGAGGGAAAGAACAAGAGGGAAAAAAAAAACATACATGACCTCATCCTTACCAATCTACCAACTGCAGATGTATCTGTCAATGACAGTATCGGTAAAAGTCTCAAGGTCACATTCAGAATAAACTCTATTGTGTTGTGTGGCACTGTCGCCATGCAAAATGGCACCGACTTTGAAGAGATCTAGCAAATCAGGACTGAGCGTCCATAAGACACTGTGGACCATCAATAGCAACAGAACAGTACTCAAGCACTAACTGTAGTGTCACGGCCCATAATTTCCCCCGCTCATCCATTATCATCAAGCCAGACAATCAACTCTGGTTCAATGTAGAATGCAGGAGGGCATGCCAGGAGCAGAAACAGGAATATATAAAGATGAAATGTTAATCTGCTGAAGCTTCCAAACAGAAATATTTGCATGCCAGATAGCATAAACAGCAAGGGACAGACTGAACTGAGCAATCCCACAATGAATGCATCAGATTTACGCTCTGCAGTCCTCCTCATCTGATCTTGGATGGTGTTGGACGATTAAACAACTCACCGGAGTAGGAGTCTCCACAAATATCCCCATCCTCAATGAGGGAAGAGCTCAGCACATCAGGGCAAAAGATAAGGCTGAAGCTTTCGCAGAAATCTTCACTCAGAAGTTTCGAGTGGATGATCCATTTCGACCTCCTCCCGTGGTCCCCATCAGTACAGAGAGCAGCCTTCAGCAAGTTCGATTGACTGATATCAAGAAACGCTTGAAGGTACTGGATACTGTAAAGGCTATAGCCCCTGATAACATGCCGACAATGGCCCTGAAGACTGTACTCCAGAATTTCCCGCTTCCCTAGCCAAGCTGTTCCACTACAGTTACAAACTGACAATGGGAAAAGCTGCTCAAGTATGTTCTGTACATAAAACGCAGAACAAATTCAACCTGGCCAAATACCGCCCCATCAGTGCACTCTCCTTCATCAGTAAAATGGTGGAAGTTGTCATCAATAGTGTTATCAAGCAGCACCTGCTCAGTAATAACCTGCTCAGTGACGCCCTGTTTGGGTTTTGCCAGGGTCACGCAGCTCCTGAACTCGTCACAGCCTTGGTTCAAACATAGAAAAAGGAACTGAATTCCAACCTTTGACATCAGGGCTGTATACTTTCAAATATGGCATCAAGGAACACCAGCAAAAAGAGTATCACCGTCTAATACTCCATTATTGGTGTCATATCTGACAGATAGGAAAATGGTCGTTGTTGTTGGAGGTCAGTCATCTCCGTTCCAGAACATCTCTGCAGTAGTCCCTCTGGATAATGTGGATGTCGGTTTGCTCCATGAACTGGAATGTTCATTTACAGACGTTTCATCACCATACAGCGTAACATCTTCAGTGGCCCTCCGGATGAAACCTAGGTCTAAACATCTTCAGTGGCTTCATCAATGACCTTCTCTCTAACAGAAGGTCAGAATTGGGATCTTTGACGATTACTGCACAACGTCCAGCACCATTCGCAAATGCTCAGATACTGAAGCAGTCTATTACTAAAGGCAACATGATCTGGACTATCTCCAGACTTGGGTTGACAAGTGGCAAGTAACATTCGCATCACAAAAATGCCAGACAATGACCATCGCCAGTAAGAGACAATATAAACACTTGGTATTTAGCAGCATATTTGTCACTAAATTCGCCAACCCACCCCTATCAATGCACTTGGGGTTACCATTGACCAGAAATTCAACTGGACTCGCCACATAAATATAAGAGCTGAGCAGAGGATAGGAATACTCCGTGAGTAACTCACCTCCTGTCTTCCCAAAGCGTGTCAACCATCCAGAAGGCACAAGTCAGGAGTGAGATGGAATACTCCCGAGTTGCCTGAATGAGTGCAGCCACAATGACAGTAAAGAAGATTGACACCATCCAGGACAAAGCAGCCCATTTGATTGGCACCACATCCACAAGCATTTACACGTTTCACCTCCAACTCTCAGTGGCAGCAGTATGTACTATCTACAAGATGCACTGCAGAAATTCTCCAAAGATCCTCAGACAGCACCTTCGAATCCTACGAGCACTTCCATCTAGAATGAAAAAGGCAGCAGGCTTTCGCGAACACCACTGCCTTCAAACTCCCCTCCAAACCAGTCAACATCGTGAGTTGGAAATATATCACAATTCTTTCACTGTTGCTGGGTCAAAACCCTGTAATTCCCTCCCTCATAGCATTGTGGGTCAACGCACAGCAGGTGGACTGCAGCAGTACAAGAAGGCAGCTCAGCACCACTTTCTCAAAGGGACAACTAGGGATGGACAAGAAATGATGGACCCATCCAGCGATTCCCACATCCAAAACAAACGTTTAAGAAAGTTTGGGAGAAGATTTGCAGCTCGGGTGCTCGTTGTTGTGGTTCTGTTCGCCGGGCTGGGAATTTGTTTTGCAGACGTTTTGTCCCCTGTCTCGGTGACATCCTCAGTGCTTGGGAGCCTCCTGTGAAGCACTTCTGTGATCTTTTCTCCGGCATTTATAGGGGTTTGTCTCTGTCGCTTCCGGTTGTCAGTTCCAGCTGTCCGCTGCAGTGGTTGGTATATTGGGTCCAATCGATGTGCTTATTGATTGAATCTGTGGATGAGTGCCATGCCTTTAGGAATTCCCTGGCTGTTCTCTGTTTGACTTCTCCTTTAATAGTAGTGTTGTCCCAGTCGAATTCATGTTGCTTGTCATCTGCGTGTGTAGCTACTAAGGATAGCTGGTCGTGTCGTTTCGTGGCTAGTTGGTGTTCATGGATGTGGATCGTTAGCTATCTTCCTCTTTGTCCTATGTAGTGTTTTGTGCAGTCCTTGCATGGGATTTTGTACACTACGCTGGTTTTGCTCATGCTGGGTATCGGGTCCTTCGTTCTGGTGAGTTGTCTGAGAGTGGCTGTTGATTTGTGTGCTGTTATGAGTCCGAGTGGTCGCAGTCGTCTGGCTGTCAGTGCAGAAATGCTCTTGATGTATGGTAATGTGGCTAGTCCTATTGGTTGCGGCATGTCCTCATTCTATTGATGAAATTGCCGGGTTGTCTGTTTTTGACGAATACATTGTAGAGGGTTCTTCTCCTTCTTTTTGCTGTTCTGGTGTGCTACAGTGTGTTGTGGCCCTTTTGAATACTGTCTTGATGCAACTTCTTTTGTGTGTGTTGGGGTGGTTGCTTTTATTGTTCAGGACTTGGTCTCTGTGTGTGGCTTTCCTGTATACCTTTGTGCTGAATTCTCCGTTAGGTGTTCTCTGTACCTTCACGTCTAGGAATGGGAGTTGGTTGTCCTTTTCTTCCTCTCTCGTGAATCGGATTCCTGTGACTGTGGCGTTGAAGATCCGGTGTGTGTTCTCTACTTCTGTGTTGTAATGATTACAAAGGTGTCATCCACATATCTGTCCCAGAGTTTGGGTTGAATTTGCGGTAAGACTGTTTATTCTAACCTTTGCCTTACCGCTTCTGCTATGGGTCCAGAGATGGGTGAGCCCATGGGTGTGCCGTTGATTTGATCATATATTTGTTCATATCAGCAGATGCCTGAGGGAAAGATAACGGAACGAGGACTTGCCGCAACCCAAAGGACTAGCCACATTACCATACATCAGGAGCATTTCCGAACTGACAGCCAGACTACTGCGACAACTAGGTCTCATAACAGCACACAAACCAACAGCCACTCTCAGACAACAACTCACCAGAACGAAAGACCCGATACCCAGCATGAGCAAAAAAAAATGTAGTGTACAAAATCCCATGCAAGGACTGCACAAAACACGACATAGGATAAACAGGAAGACAGCTAACGACCCGCATCCATGAACACCAACTAACCACGAAATGATACGACCAGCTATCCTTAGTAGCTACACACGCAGATGACAAGCAACATGAATTCGTCTGGGACAACACTACTATTATAGGACAAGCCAAACAGAGAACAGCCAGGGAATTCCTAGAGACATGGCACTCATCCACAGATTCTATCAACAAACAAATCGACCTGGACCCAATATACGGGTCACTGCAGCGGACAGCTGGATATGACAACCGGAAGCGACAGAGACAAACCAATATAAATGCCGGAGGAAAGATCACAGAAGCGCTTCATAGGAGGCTCCCAAGCACTGAGGATGTCACCTCGACAGGGGATGAAATGTCTGCAACACAAATTCCCAGCTCGGCGAACAGAACCACAACAAAAGTTTAAGTAGTTCCAATTTCAGCACCTCCATGATCATTCCTTTACATTTGCCGGATTAGAAAGAGATATCATTATCAACACACCATGCCACCAAGCTCTCTATTGCCTTTCTACATTCTGACGCGTTGTTGTTTGATATCCGTACTGCTATCGTGATGTCAGCAGCGAACTTGTAGCTGGTGTTGTTCGGAATTTGGAAACTCAGCCGTGGTTGAACATGGAGGACACACCTCCATGAAATATTATTGCTGAGCGCTGTGATAAATTTCACCTGTTTTGTTAAATTCAACAATATTAACGTAGCAGGATCAATCCTTCAAAAATACCAGACTGAAAATGACAATCATCGTGGAGACAATGTACTCCCGCCAGATGAGACTCACAGATAGCAGCTTGTATTCAACATATTACTGCGCTACTGGTTAACACTGAATCCTCCCTCCATTCATATTACAGGGGTTATCATTGACCAGAAGGTGAAGTCAAATCAACATACAGATACAAGGGTTACAAGAGTAGGTATGAGATTTACAATTCTGCACTGAATAATAGACTGTACGACCATAAGGGCATGAGATATAGTAATAGATTTAGGCCATTCAGCCTATCTCTTCACTCTGAAACTGTGCCATTTTGTCTTAGTCTCTAAAACTAGTGGAAATATCTTCTATACTCTAACTGTATCAATCGATGCAGTAATCGATCAGTTTCAATCAGTTGCTCCCCCTCCCATTCTTCTAAATTCCATTGAGTACAGACATAGAGCCCTCAACTGCTGCTCATATGACAAGCCATCATTCCCAGGATAGATCATGTCCAACACCCGTAGATCCTTCCCCAGAACTGCTCACAATAATCCAAATGCTGTCTCACCATAGCCCATTACATTCTCAGCAGTATGTCTCCGCCCTTGTATTCTCACTCTCTTGAAATGAATGTTAGCATTGCATTTGCTTCCCTAACTGCCAACTGCACCTGCGCATTAGCCGTAAGAGAGGGTGAGGACTCCAAACTCCTTTTCTGCTTCAGATTTCATGAAGGCTTTTAGAACATAGTATCTGCCTGTATTTTGCCTACTGAAGTGCATAATCTCACATGTTCCCATATTGTGTTCCATCAGCCACGTGTTTTCCTAGTGTCGTAATCTGTCCAAGTCTTTCTGCAGCCTCCCCACTTCCTCAATATCACCTGCCTATCCAATCATCATTGTATCATCTGCAAACCTGGTAAAACTGCCGTCAGGTCAGATGGTTCACGTAAATGGCACTTCCTGACTACCTAAGGATGGTCCACCATTGAAAAGGCACAACGTTCAAGATGCTTGACTCCATTCAGGTTAAAGCAGCATGACTGGAATTACACCTGCAAAGTCTTCACTCCTTGCACCACTGGCACTGACACCCTGCCCACCATTTTATTTTGAATTTACCCCATTATGGTGACACAGAACTTGATGGTGCATGATCCTAGTCTATTAATGGCAATCTGTCTCAATGCTGACTGTGTGGTGCTCACACCGACCAATATCATTGAGTGTTGAAGACAACAGATGGAGGTGGGGGGAGGGGATATCGGTCATAAATGACTGTGTGACTGTCACTGAGGGCTGACACTGGCCGCGAAAGCCCCAGATGTCCCTGTGTCTCTTGTCACCGCTACTGGCAAGGTCAGTTTTTCAATGAGTCAAATCAAAGAAAGTGATGGGCCTGGACAGTGTTTCTGACTGAGCACACAGATCTTGTTTGTGCCAACTAGCAGAGGTATTCACATACAACTTCAGCCTCTCCCTCCAGAAGGTGAAGTCCCAAACTGATTCAAGAAGGCCATCATCATCCTTGTAAGTGAGAAAGCACATGGAACATGCCCTTAGAGACGACCATCCAGTGACTCCGACATCAATAATCATGAAGTGCTTTGAGAGGCTGGTTATGGCCTACACCAACTCCAGTCTCCCAGCCGGACCTGCTGCACTATAATTTGCCGACTGATGTAACAGGTTCACAACGGATGCCATATCCGAGCCGGCACACGTCCCTGGAACATCTGGACAAGAAGGACACCTACACCAGACTCCTGCTCATTGACTAAAGCTCCACCTTCAAAATATTTATCACTTACAGACTAATCACAAAACTCATCGACCTTGGTCTTGGTTCCATCCTCTGCAACTGGCTCCTCAGATTGCTGACCCACAATCATGAAGATAGGTTAAAACCACCTCCTCCACAATAACAATCAACACTAAAGCTGCTGAAGGATGTGTTCTCAACACCCGACAATACTCCCTGTACACACACGGCAGTACCCTCAGCCCACCATTGTCCTCCCTATACACCCATGGCTGTGCCGTCAGCACCTTACTGTGCGCCCTGCACATCCATGGAAGTGCCCTCAACCCCCTACTGTATTCCCTGTACACCCACGGCTGTGTCCACAGCCACCCACCGTTCTCTATGCACACCCACGTCTGTGCCCTCAGCCCCTTACTGTATTCCATGTACACACACCGTCTGTGCCCTCAGCCCTTATGGTACTCCAGGTACACCAACGTCTGTGTCCTCATCCCCTTTGTGTGTTCTCTGTGCACCCACGGCTGTGCCCTCAACCAACTACTGTACTCCTCGTACACCCACGGTTGTTTCAACAGCCCCTAATGTTCTCCATGTACTCCCCCGGCTGGGTCCTAAGTCCCCTAATGTCCTCCATGTTCAACCATGGCTGAGTTTCCAAATTCCAAACAACACCAGCTACAAGTTCGCTGCTGACATCACGAAAGCAGTACGGATATCAAACAACAACGAGTCAGAATGTAGAAAGGCAATAGAGAGCTTGGTGGCATGGTGTGTTGATAATGATATCTCTTTCTAATCCGGCAAATGTAAAGGAATGATCACTGACTTTATGAAGAAAGGAGGGGAACATACTCCATCTACATCAACCGTTTGAGGGAGTGCAGAGCATCAAGTCCCTCGGAGTGACGATAACTCACCACCTGTCCTGAACTTCCCACATAGGTACGACTGTCGGGAATATTCAACAATGCTTCTCCTTCCTGAGATGATACAGGAAATTCAGCATGCGCTACTTCTACAGATGCACCATGGAGAGCGTATTGTCCCAGTGCATAACAGACTGGTACGGCAACTGCTCTGCTCAGGATCGTGAGAATCTACAGAAGGTTGGGTGCACAGCTCTGACCAACACGGACTCTAACATCCCAACCATTGATTCCATTTACATGGCTCGTTGCCGCAGAAAGGCTGTCAACATCTACCCCAGATTACTGAGGGAAGGAGACAGGAAATAGCTGGAGCATTAACAGATATCTTTGTAGCATCGTTGAACACGGCTGAGGTCCCATACGACTGGAAAATTGTTAATCCCTTGTTTAAGAAATGTAGTAGGGATAATCCAGTCAATTATAGAACGTTGAGACTAATGTCAGAGCTAGGGAATCTGCTAGAATATATACTGAGGTTTAGGATCTATTCTCATTTGGATGAAAATAGTCTTATCAGTGATGGGCAACATGGCTTTGTGCAGGGAAGGTCATGTTTTAACAACTCAATAGAATTCTTTGAGGATGTGACATAGTTGATTGATGAGGGAGATACTGTTGATGCCATGTACATGGACATCAGGAAGGTGTTTGGTATATTTATCCACGGTCGGGCTATGGAGAAAGTGAAAGTCACATGGTGCGCTAGCTACGTGGAGAAAGAACTGGCTGGGCAACAGGAGGCAGAGAATAGTAGGGGGAGAGAGTTTCTCAAAATGGAGAACTGTGACCAGTGGTTCCATTTAAGATGTTT
This sequence comes from Hemiscyllium ocellatum, assembly GCF_020745735.1. Classification (NCBI taxonomy): domain Eukaryota; kingdom Metazoa; phylum Chordata; class Chondrichthyes; order Orectolobiformes; family Hemiscylliidae; genus Hemiscyllium; species Hemiscyllium ocellatum. Next base: position 96,394,900 of record NC_083413.1, on the reverse strand, counting down.
CTGGAAAGATACATAAATGGACAGGGAGCAAATGGATACTCACAACCTGAAAATCGGCGACAGATTTAGATAGAGGATTTGGATTGGCTCAGGCTTGGACCTCCAAATGGCCTGTTTCTGTGCTGGAATGTTTTGTTAAAACATTATCAAAGACCAATCTCACCCCAGTAATGGTCTCCCACAACCTCTTCCATCTGGCTAAAAGACACAGAAGCTTGAAAACACTGAGCAGCTGGTTCATTAAAAGTTTCTTCCTGACTGTTATTAGACTGATGAATATACTCTCTAATCTCAGATAATACTGATCTTGTTCATGTTGATCTCGCCTCGCACACGCCCTGTGCAGCGTAACCTGCATGCCTCTCAGGCATGTTTGACAGCCATTGTTCTGCACATCCTTGCTTACTATGATCAGCCTGTACACCTTGGTACAGGTCAAAGTAAATCCTCATCTCCCCCTCCCCAGCTCACTCCGAGCTCTCTCTTGTCCTCACCCCGAGCACCTCGCATTCCCCATCCCCAGCTCACTGTGTGCTTTATGTCTCACTATTTCTCTCACACTGTCTGTTTCCTTGTATTTTACTTTTCTCTGTCTTCTGTTTCTTTCCCTGAACTGAATATCTCTCCTTTTCCCTGTCCATGTGACTGCTTGTTTCTTGTTTTGTTTCCTTTCTCTGTTTTAATTACTGTCATTCTGTTTCCCTCACTGTGTTCTCTCTTTCCTTATACGTGTTTGTCTATTTCTCCCTTGTTGTGATGGTGATGACTTTTCTGTTCTTTGGAAGCAGGTGATGGCTCTTTGGTTGGATGTTGGCAATAAAATAAACTCAACTGTGTTTTGGTATCTTGGATATAATTTAAATTTATTGGTTAAATTTCAAATGTTGTCAAAAAAGCAACCAGAACTTGGATATCCATTTAACAGCCAATTGCTGCATCTAAATATTTTGGAACTGCCTTCTCTCAGTGTTCTGCATACTGGCAACTTAAAACATTCTATTCACGTGCATAATAGTGTGACGATAACAGCTCTTCCCAGGACCATAAGAAACTACAGACGGTTGTGTGCACAGCCCGGACTATCATGGAAGACAACCTTCCATCCATTTATACTTCTCATTGTCAGCAAAAGGCTGGCAACATTAAATATCTCTCCAAAACCGGTAATGATCTCCTACAACCTCTTCCAAAAGGGAGAAGATACAGAGGCTTGAAAACATGGACCAACATGCTCAGGAACACCTTCTTCCTTACCTTAATTACACTGCCGAATTAAAATCTGTAACTTTTCAAATAATATTAATCTTGAGAAAGTCGATCTTGCTTTGCACACCTCCTGTGCAGCTATCTCCTTGTGTGCCTGACTCTGTGCAAGTGCCCTATGAGGCTCAAGGTATTCTCAAGGGCAAGCAAATGAGTGAACTAATGCTGGCCCAGACAGCGATACCTCTATCCCATTAGAGGGGGATCAAATCGCTTTAAACGTGATCTTAGATATATACAGGTTTCCCTCGGTATCTGAAAGTAGAGTGTTCCTACAAAACCTTTCATAAGCTGATATGGCGTAAAGTGAAGTAGCATTAATTTATGTGGGAAAACAATCATCTTTCTTGGTAAAAGTGAAAATCCTCTTCGGATTTCTTTTGGTTAGTGAAAACAGGACGTAATGGAAGTTTTTTGGAAACTGAAGTGGCAAGAAGCGAATTTTTGAAAAGTGGGGTATACATGTACTGGCATGGACATGATATTCAGTAAGATGGGAAAAGTTAAAAATAAATAAGGTGCATCTCACATTTTATTTCCATCCTAACTGATTATCAATCGCTTTGTTTGCTCTTTTTCTTCTAACTGTCTTTTTCTCTATCAATTTAACTCATTCCTCCTCCTCTTCAAAGCAGACTTCTCTATCACCAGCATTATTCACACTATTTTCCAACTATTTTCAGTTCAGGAAAGCCCTCCAGCACTTTCTGTTCTTTGCATTTATTACGCAATTTCAGATCTTCAGCATCTTCTTTTATTTGGTTTAATCTTCAAAGTCGCTTGAAACAATGTCTTTTGTTTAATAAGCTTTGCTCCTGAATTATATCCAGCGACATTCCTACTCGGATACATTGTCCTAATCATGAAATAACGTTCGAGACAAGAACAATTTTGTGACTGAAAGTTGTAACTGGAAAACTGGCCAGAAAAGAGTTTGAAACATAAAGTCTGAATTTTACCAACGTGCAGATAATGGTTTATTCAGCCACAGCACTGACACAGAGATGGAGACTGGGGATATTGTGACCTGGTAGTGGACAGGGTTCGTGACAGAGAGAACATGAGACATAAATCAGTTCAGGGCAAAAGGGGATTTCGAGGTTGTTCACAGTTTTGTTCTCAGATGTTTGTAAGTGATCTGCAATTCAGATGAATGGAGACAGCAATTTGAATTGAAGGTAATAGTTTCTTTCTTTGACAAATATAGATAACAGAAATTGCAATGAAGTTCAAATTTGTTTATGGGATTAATGAATGGACAGAGGTAGAGAACGCCAACAATAGCGAAAATAGGTTAGTAACAAACCCTCCACTCTGCCCAAAATTATATTCAGCACCGCTAAAATTCAATATGGTAGAAATTCCCAATAGAGGGAAATGTTGAAAAGACCCAAGGAAAACCTCCTCTCCATTGTTGTAATTATCCAGTCCATTATTCTCAGATTCAGATCTGTCCTCTCCATGTCTGTGCTGCTGCTGATCTCTGTTACTGTTGAAGCTGATGCATCTACTCCTACACTGGGATAGCGCACTGTCACCAATAGGAGAGCAAAACTCTCCAGGGACACAGTTGCATTGCATGGAGACTGACATCAATCACAGTCACTGAGCAAACAGTTCTAGCTTTCACCATGGGTGATGGTCACATCTCCCATCACCAATTGCTCTCGTGAAGTCAGCTGTGAGGGAGAATGATGGATGTTTTCTTATTGCAGGCTACATGACTCTGCTCTGTTGTACGTTTGCAACGCTGTAACCATCTCACCCCGAATTTCCGCCCCTCCACTAAAAGAGAAACACAACCAGGATGTTGTTACTGTGCTGATCTCTCCTCCACGGGAACCAAACAGCCAACACACTGTCACTGGGAACAGTTGCCCTGAACATAGACAGGAAGTGTAGACTTCTCTGAATATTGCTCTAATAAAGAAACGTTGGACCTTCCATTAATAACATGGTTCAGTACTTAATTTATATAAATTGACAAATATCTTAATGCAGTTTTACTTGCTGTAAAACAGTCCAAAAACAAAAGTGGACTGATTAATTAAGACTTATGGATTAATGAGTCAGGTTTAGCTAGGAATTAGGGCGGAATGGGGCAGTAGCTGTGGAGACTGCATGGGAAGTACAATGATATTCCCCAGCCATCATCACTCTGAACGTCAGATAGGATTGAATATAGTTCACAAAAAGGAACGAGCCAATGATTGGGACATGCAATGTTGAATGACAATATGAACTGAACAGGATCATTTCAAATGTGATAAAGTGAACTATATTTTATATACACACCATTTAATCATTGGGAATACAGATTGAGTAGGGTCACCGCACCTGAAGCATTAACTTGGATGTCTCTTCACAGATACAGCCAGACCTGCTGAGCTTTCCCTCCAAAGTCTGTTTTTGTTTGAGATTGATCATTTTGTTCATCTCTGGCAGGATGCTTACAATTAAAAGCAGATGCTAATAACAAAATGTGCAGGGCTACGGGGACAATACAGGACCATAATAGTAGAAATATCGCTCATTCCAAACTGGAAGAGACAATGGGCTGAGTTTTCATCACCTTTACTGTAATAATTCTATGTTATGCATTGGAAGCTTTTGGAGATTGGGGAGACAAGCTAGTTCAATGAAGGACACAGAGTGTTCCATCATCAAAAATTATTCCTCTTATTTCATGAAGTTCAGCTGCCTCTAAAATGCATTTTTAAACAAAATACATTACCAGAGATTTCCAGAAATTTACAAGATGTTCAGAATGTTTTTGTACTTTCTATCTTAAAGAAGAAACAGATTTTGGCTGTAATTCAGGTGTCACAGATAAACCAACTGCAATAGAAACAAGAAAGTGCCACTTTGTCCAAATATTACCAAGGTCAACATGTAGACCTGTCAAGAAACATGAAATATATAAAAACAAATAGAAAATGCTGGAGAAACGAAAAAGATGAAGAAGTATCTGCAGATAGCAACAGAATTAACATGTGTCATATGATGTGACACTGTTCTGAAAAGTCATGTTGGAATCAAAGGTTAATTTTTTGCATCTCTGCTCAGATGTTGCCAGATCTACTGAGTTTCGCTCCAGCTCTTTCGATTTCTTTCTTCTTTCTGAACGGTGACAAAGTGTCTGATCTGAATGATAGCAGCAAAGCTGTTATCTCAGTTGAATATCAAATAATTTGTTACGGACATTAAATGAGAAATTACAATGTTCCTATTTTTGACAGGGCTCTAAATATCGATGACGTGTTGCATTGCGAGAACTTGCGATGAAAACGCTGAGGCAAAACAGGAGTTGCTGCAAATGCTCAGCAGGTCTGGCAGTATCTTTGTAAAGAAATCAAAGTTAACGTTTCAGGTCCAGTGGCCCTTCCTTGGAACTGATGGTAACACGGAAAACGTTGGTTTATATGTAGAAGAGACTGGATAGCTCTTAATGGAGACTGTTAGTCGCTAAAAGTAGGGTGTGAGTAATGGAAGGCTATGTGACAACTCAGCCTGGTGTATGAGTAGGGGGCTAGGACATAGGGGAACTCAGGCCAAAAAAGTATTGAACTTGATTATGAGTCTAAAGGGCTGCAGGGTCCGCACACGGAAAATGAGGTGTTCTTCCAGCTTGCGCTGAACATTACTGGAACACTGCAGCAAGCCTGACACAGAGATATTGGCCAAGGAACAGGATGGGCTTTTAAACTGTCAGGCAATTGAAAGCTCAGAGTTATTTGCAGCGATACAACTTGGATGTTCTGTGAAGCGGTCACCCAGTCTACTCTTCATTTTCCCGATGTAGAGGAGACCACATTGTGAGCAGCGCATGTAGTAGACCGGAATCTGGGAAATGTTGGTAAGGTGCTGCTTCACCTGGAGGGCATAGTTTGGCCCTTGGATACTGATGAGGAGGGAGGTAAATGGGAAAATGTGACACCTCTGGCAGGGGAAGTGAAGTGGACCTGTGTTGAGAATGAATAAATAGTAGACTAGTGCTTCCTGGAGGGAATGATCCCGCTAGAAGGTGGACAATGGGGGAGAGGTGTATAAATGCAGGTAGGAACATCTCACTGGAGGTGGGGGAAATGCGGGCTGATGATCCTCTGCACGTGAATGGTGCTGGGATAGTAGGTAAGGACAAGGGAAACTCCGTTGCTGGAGGGAAGGGGAGGGAAAGGTTTGAAGTGCAGGGGATGTATCAGACTTGGTTGAGGACCCTGTTGACTACAACGATGGGGAATCCCTTGATTGAGGAACAAGGTGGACATTTCAAAGGCCTCATTGTTGAATTTAGTGTAATCAGAAGCAATGCGGTGGAGACGGAGGAATTGGGGGAATGGAATTGAGTCTATGCAGGAAACCTGGTTTGAGGACGTATACTACGGGGAGCTGTGGGAGTTGATGGGTTAATACGCGACATCAGTGGCTTGTCTATCCCCAGAAATGGAAGCAGAGATGGTGAGGAAAGGAAGGAAGGAGTCAGAGATAGACAAGATGGAAGTGATGGAGGGGTTCAAATTCCAAGCAAAATCGGCGAACTTTTCCAATTCTGGACAAGATAGAGACGCAGCAGCGATGATATCATCAATGTATCGGACAAAGAGTTGTGGATGGGTGCTGAAATAGAACTGGAACAAGGAATAGGAATAGGTCGACGTACCCCAAGAAGAAACAGGCATACATGTGGATCCATGCACTTCCTCTGTGTGGCAGGAGCAGGCTGAAGCAATGGGTCTGCCCAGGTAGTTCTTTTTGTGAATTTTTTTTGGGGGGAGAGATAGAAGCGAGCACTGCTATCACAGGAACATCAAAATGGGGGCGTTTATTGGGGAGAGGTGAGTGGGGCAGGAATCTCCAGATGAAATATGGTCAGTCATCATAGTTAATACAATGGCATGATGTGCTGTGGTAGGGTCATATTGCAGGGGGAGATCAGAGGAGGTATCTGAGAGTGGGCATTCAACCTCTTCAAAATCGAAATCAATCCCCCAGACTTATTGGGACAGGCTGGGTAACACAGTCAGGATTGCATCTAAACACATGGAGTGCAGGGCGTTCGGACAGTGACAGGTTGCATTTGGCGAGGGGAGTGCAGAGAAATTAAGACAACCAATGTCATGTGGAGATTTCTCAATTAACCGATTTAGTTCAGGTAAAGGCCAGAGCGAGGGGTCCAGGTGGAGGGAGAGTGTTGCAGATGGGTAACGGGGTATATGGGACAGGGAGAGGAATCTTGCCCAAAGAAATGTGCACTGAGGCGAAAACAGTGGAAGAGCTCAACTTAATGTCATGCCTAAAATTCTTTAAAGTGGGGGCACAGAGAGGTAAAGTTCAGATATTTGCTAATTCAGAACATTCAGCATCAGAGAGTGGAAATTCAGGAGGGATGGTGAATAAACAACAGGAGGTGGAGTTGGGGTAGTGCATGGAGTCAGAGGGCAGGGTATGGGAGTGGAGGAAGTTTCCAGAGGGTCAAGGGCATCTCCACGTTGTTGCAAATTGTGTGCCCAGTACATCTGGTTAGTATAATGAATAAGCTGGTGAATAAATTAGAACTGTGGAGTGGTAAAGCCTTGGGAAAATGCGATGCGATGCTGCTGGACAGAGAAAATGTTAATCTCAGTGGTACTGATGTCGCACGATCAGTCCTCAGAAAGTAACTGATTGAAAATAATTGGGAAGATAATCTTATTGTAACGTCCTGATTTCACTGGAGTGACTTTTTGTAGACTTTAGACCAATCTGAAAACATAACATATCTTGATGTTATTAACAGGACAAATTCATCCATGGTTTATGAATGCACTAGCAAGGGCAGAGTTTTTTTCTCATTCCAAAAAGCTCTGGGGAAAGTGTCTTTGTTCAGTGAGGAAATTACCAGTGCAGAATTTCCTGCGATTCCCATTGACCACAATTTACTCAGGATCCCTGATGTCACGAGTCAAATACTACTTTGATGCAACGCAAGTTGCTCTGACCTCACCTCAACTGACATTGGAAAATCAGTGAAATGAATAAAGAACAAAGCAAAGTACAGAGCCTATTTGAACAATGTGCTCACTCTACTCACAATTTTTAATGGAAAACTGATAAATGGATTTCTGATCCTGAGGAGAGGTTTGTCCTATTCGTGATGTGGCTGTTTGGTTCAATGTTGTGACAGAGAGACAGAAAGACACTCCACTTTGTACCATGAGGGCCAAAACCAGCCTGTTCACCGTGCATCAGACAGTTACAGAAACGCACTATTGTCTGTTCCTATGGGACATTGATCATCTCAAACTCATCACTGACTGATGACAAATAGCAGCACAGATGTCAGCGTCTCCCATTATCCCAGGTGGAAAGCAAAAAGGGGAAGGGATGGCCAGAGAAAGTGGGCCTAACTGGGGAATTGGTATAACTTATAGTGGGAGTGGCAGAAGAAGTGTGTGAAGGGAGATCATCAGTGGAAGAGTATGTAGCAGCAGAAGGGGTAATGCAAGGGAAGTAGGAGTGAAAGAAAAGAGTGGGACGGAGGAGGAAGAATGGCAGATGAAGTTTTAGTGACAGGGAAAAGCTTGTTTTTGAGGAAGTGAGATTGGATGAGAAAACATCACTGTACAAGAAAATCGGGATCTGGTTTCCATTCAAAATGTAGAAAGGATTACTTGTACTTTCTCTTCTATCATTGATTCTTGTTCAGGTTGGACATGTACTATATATTTCAATATCTCCATCAAGTGCAGACGACATTTTTCTTTGTCCCTTATGGTGGTGTTTCAACATTTTTGATTTTATTTGCAGGATATATTTGCTTCCAATTCGTGGTGGATATGAGAATATGATTTGATCTTCTGCAGTTTGCCCATAACATAGAATTTATTTGAATATTTATGCTCATCACACTCGGTGATTTAAACGAACAATGAATGAGTACATGTCCATCCTGCAGATTAAAAAATTCTTCAGCTCTAGCAATTGCAGGGAATGTTACAAAGAACAGTTCCACAGAAAATACTAACGTTCTACTGCAAGGTGCCAAACCCTAGTTTTTCGTAAATTATTTACAATGCTTCTAAATAAAACATGCAGAGGGACAAAGTGTAAAAGGTGAATTCAACTCTGTGTCGAAAATGCTATTTGTGGCTCCCTCCTAAAATGTGTTAAATACATCACTCACAAATTCACCAAAATAGGTAAAGCAAGAGATTGGAATTGTCAAGTCATCCTCTTAATAACATTTGGAGAACAGAAAGGAAATCACGGTTTGTTTGTGATATTCAGAAATGACGATTGTGAGAATGTGGAAGGTGGGGAGCAGTGGAATGATGACCAATGTTATGGATGACAAAAAGATGACCTGGGTGGATCACAGTCAGGAGGAAGGTGTTAGGCTATAGGAGGATAGAAACAGATTATTCAGATAGCCAGATCAATGGCCTGATGAAATTTAACACCGATAAATAAGGAAGATGCAAGTCAGAAGTAACAAGACAAGTGAGTACTCAAAAGTGTGTATGAAAGAGGAGGGCTAAATTTGCTCGTTCTTTCTTTGCAGCAGGGAAGGTTGAGGAGGGATCCTGGCACAGGTGTACAAGAGCATAAGGGGTATGGAGAGGATGAACAGACAGCAATTTTTTTTTCTTAGTCAAAGAATCAAAAACAAAGGGATACACTTTCACAGCAAAAGGCGGGGGATTGAGAGAGGATTTGTGGAATGTCTTTCAAACTGAGAGGGGAGTATGAATCTGGAATGCGTTTTCTAGGAGGGTGGTTGAGGCAGGAAACCACACAAACGTTTAAAAAGCCTTTGGATATGTACTTGCTGGCACAGACGTGATAGGCCTGTTTCTCATTGCAGGATTCTTTGCAGTGGCAGCCATGAACGCTCTGGTATATGTACCAGTCAGGCAGGGAGAAAGGGTCTTGTGAGGGAGCCGTGGTTTAATAAGGAATTGGAATCACTTGTAAAAGGGAAGAGGGCGGCCTATGTAAAGATGAGGCGTGAAGGTTCAGTTAGGGCGATTGAGAGTTACAAGGTAGCCAGGAAGGATCTAAAGAGAGAGCTAAGAGCAGCGAGAAGGGGACATGAAAAGTCCTTCGTTGGTAGGATTAGGGAAAACCCAAAGGCTTTCTATAGGTATGTCGGGAATAAAAGGATGACTAGGGTAGGTATCGGTCCAGTCAACGATAGTAGTGGGAAGTTGTGCGTGGAGGCGGAGGAGATTGGAGAGACACTAAATCAATACTTTTCGTCAGTATTCACTCAGGAACAGGACATTGTTGCTGATGTGAATATTGAGTCACAAGTGATAAGAATGGATGGCTTTGAGGTATGTAGGGAAGAGGTTCTGGGAATACTGGAAAGGGTGAAAATAGATAAGTGCCCTGCGCCTGATTGCATTTATCCTAGGATCCTCTGGGAATCTAGGGAGGAGATAGTGGAGCCATTTGCCTTGATTTTTATGTCGTCGTTGTCTACAGGAATAGTGCCAGAAGACTGGAGAATAGCGAATGTGGTCCCCTTGTTCAAGAAGAGGAGTAGGGACAGCCCTAGTAACTATAGGCCAGTGAGTATCACTTCTGTTGTGGGCAAAGTCTTAGACAGAATTGTAAGGGATAGGATTGATGAACATCTGGATAGGAATAATGTGATCAAGGATAGTCAGCATAGTTTTGTGAAGGGCAGGTCGTGCCTCACAAACCTTATTGAGTTCTTTGAGAAGGTGACCAAGGAAGTGGATGAGGGTAAAGCAGTAGATGTGGTGTATATGGATTTTTTAGCAAGCCGTTTGATAAGGTACACCATGGTAGGCTACTGCAAAAATTACGTAGGTATGGCATTGAGGGTGCATTAGAGGTTTGGATTAGGAATAGGCTGGCTGGAAGGAGACAAGGGGTAGTAGTTGATGGTAAAGTTTCATGTTGGAGTGCAGTTACCAGCGGTGTTCCACAAGGATCTGTTTTGGGACCATTGCTGTTTGTCATTTTTATAAATGACTTGTAGGAGGGGCTTGAAGGCTGGGTGAGCAAGTTTGCGGATGATACGAAAGTCGGTGGAGTGGTGGACAGTGAAGAAGTATGTGGCAGGTTACAGCGGGATATAGATAAGTTGCAGAGCTGGGCAGCAAGGTGGCAAATGGAGTTCAATGTAGCTAAGTGCGAAGTCATTCACTTTGGTAGGAGTAACAAGAAGATGGATTACTGGGCTAATGGTAGGCTACTTGGTAGTGTGGATTAGCAGAGGGATTTTGGTGTCCATGTACACAGATCTCTGAAAGTTGCCACCCAGGTAAATAGTGCTGTGAAGATGGCATATGGCGTACTGGGCTTTATTGGTAGAGGAATTGAGTACTGGAGTCCTGAGGTCATGTTGCAGTTGTATAAGACTCTGGTGCGGTCTTATCTGGAGTATTGTGTGCAGTTTTGGTCGCCATACTATAGGAAGGATGTGGAGGCATTGGAACGGGTGCAGAGGAGGTTTACCAGGATGTTGCCTGGCATGGTAGGAAGATCGTATGAGGAAAGGCTGAGGCACTTGGGGGTGTTCTCATTGGAGAAAAGAAGGTTTAGGGGAGATTTGATAGAGGTGTACAAGATGATTAGGGGTTTAGATAGGGTTGAGAGTGAGAACCTTTTTCTGTGTATGGAATCAGCTGTTACTAGGGGACACAGCTTTAAATTAAGGGGTGGAAGGTATAGGACAGATGTTAGGGGTAGATTCTTTACTCAGCGGGTTGTGAGTTCATGGAATGCCCTGCTAGTATCAGTGGTGGACTCTCCCTCTTTATGGTCATTTAAGCGGGCATTGGATAAGCATATGGAGATTATTGGGCTAGTGTAGGTTAGGCCGGCTTCGGTCGGCGCAATATCGAGGGCCGAAGGGCATGTACTGCGCTGTATTTTTCTATGTTCTATATTCTGAAACAATAAGCAATGGCAGTTGCTGCTTTGTTCCTTTGACTGTACTCAGTAAGTGGCTACATTACAAACCAGCATCATATCATGCAGCATCAGCACTTACTCAACCAAAGACAGCCCAACCATCTCTGGGAACATCCAGGGTAATTCACATGTTCTGTGCAAGCACTGTCCAACAGCAGCACTGATATTATTCTGGCTGTTTGCCACCATTGTTATCGTCACAGCCATAACTTGAACACAGCTTTTCCTCCAATATAATACAGACCCTCATCAATAAGAATGTTATTACTCTGAAGCATAATAAATTATTTCCCAGGTATTCACTTTGACAAACAGCAGGTTTTTCTGTGTTTTTTTGTGGCCAGTTGTTTCTCACAGAATTCACCCCCCACAACCTTTTTACACTTTAACATTTTCTTGTGCACTATCTCCCTGATCTCACACACCTCACTCCCTTACATCCACCACACTCTCCATTCTTATTGATGAATCTCTGAAAAAACCTGTGCCTCACCTCGAAATTTTTTTCCAACTCCCAAATCACATTTTGGACTGACTTGATTCCTTCTCTCGGCATGGTTATTAAACTGGCCGTGCCTGATGTCCTATTCACGTCGACCTTCAGGTTGGAATGCTATGCTTCTCGGAATTTTCGTGCGTGTATCTGTTTGGTTTGTCCTAGATGGATGTGCAGATGCACTCGAAATGGTGTACTTTCTCATCTGTATGGAAGGATACTAGTGATAGTGGGTTATTTCTGTTTTTCTGGCTAGTATTTGTTCATGTATCCAGATGGCTAGTGTTCTGCCTGTTTTTCCGAAGTAGTGCTTGTTACAGTTCTTGCAAGGCTTATTCTTCCTGGAGCAGACCAGGCAAATATGTGAACTTATTGCGGTGCTCAAAAGTATGAAAAGATGTAAAACAGGACTACTCCGTTTCCGTTAGTTGGCATTACAGCATCAATGAGTTCTAATTTCAAGATTATCAGCAAAAGAGCCAGGAGTGAGATAAGGAAAATTTTCTTTATTGAGAGTGTTGTTAGGATTTGGAATGGACTGCCTGGGAGAGTTGTGTATGATCCAGACCTCTGAGGTGGGCAAAAGTTGTTGAAGGGAATCCTGAGGGACAGGATGTACATGTATTTGGAAAGACAAGGACTGATGCGGTATAGTTAACATGGCTTTATGCGTGGGAAATCATCCCGCTCAGACTTGATTGAGTTTTTTGAAGACGTAACAAAGAAGATTGATGAGAGTAGAACAGTAGATGTGATCTATATGGACTTCAGTGAGACATTCGACAAGGTTCGCCGTGGTAGACTGATTAGCAAGGTTATATTTCATGGAATACAGGGAGAAGTAGCCATTTGGATAGAGAACTGGCTCAAAGGCAGAAGACAGAGGGTGGTGGTGGTGGGTTGTTTTTCAGACTGGAGGTCTGTGACCAGTGAATACCACAAGGATCGATGCTGGGCCAACTATTTTTTGACATTTACAAAAATGATTTGGATGCGAGCATACGAGATCCAGTTAGTAAGTTTGCAGATGACACCAAAATAGGAGGTGTAGTGGACAGCGAAGAGGGTTTCCTCAGATTACAACAGGATCTGGACCAGATGGGCCAATGGGCTGTAAAGTGGCAGATGGAGTTTAATTCAGATAAATGCGAGGTGTTGCATTTTGGGAAAGCAAATCTTAGCAGGAATTATACACTTATTGGTAACGTCCTAGGGAGTGTTGTTGAACAAAGAGACCTTGGAGTGGAGGTTCCTAACTCCTTGAAAGTGGAGTCGTAGGTAAATAGGATAGTGAAGAAGGCATTTGGTATTCTTTTCTTCATTGGTCAGAGTATTGATTATAGGAGTTATGAGGTCATGTTTTGGCTGTACAGGATATTGGTGAGGTCACTGTTGGAATATTGCGTACAATTCTGGTCTCCTTCCTATCGGAAAGATGTTGCGAAACTTGAAAAGGTTCAGAAAAGATTTACAAGGATGTTGCCATGGTTGGAGTATCTGAGCTACAGGGAGAGGCTGAACAGGCTGGGGATATTTTCTCTGGACCGTCTGAGGCTGAGGGGTAACCTTATAGAGATTTTAAAAATTATGAGGGGCATGGATAGGATAAATAGACAAAGTCTTTTCCCTGTGGTGAGGGAGTCCAGAACTAGGGTCATAGGTTTAGGATGAGTGGGGAATGATATAAAAGAGACCTAAGGGACAACTTTTTCACACAGAGGGTGGTACGTGAATGGAATGAGCTGCCAGAAGATGAGGTGGAGGCTGGCACAATTGTAACATTTAAGAGGCATTTGGATGGGTATAGGAATCGAACGGGTTTGGATGGATAGGGGCCGGTTGCTGGCAGGTGGGCCTTGATTGGGTTGGGATAACTTGTCGGGATGGACAGATTGGACTGAAGGGTCTGTTTCATGCTGTACATCTCTATGACTATAACTGGGTATGTATTTGGAAATGTGAATGTAATAGACTGCATATAAAAGGGCTGGCAAATGAGAGGGGCTTGGGAGACACTTCTGGAGCTGATGCACACACAGTGGCCAACAGCCTCCTCCTGTACTTTAAAGTTTTGCACATGTGCCTGATGTGAATAAAAGTTAGCATCCAATTATTTCCTATTGTAAATGCTCGGGAATATCTGATTATTTAGTGCAGCATTAGCATTTAAAATGCAATTATTGCAAGGCCAGCTTCATTATATAGTCTAATTACTGCTCAGAACATGAATATTTTAAATGTTCAAAGTTTGTGAGACGACTTGTAGCTCGGCTGATGGTTGTTTGTGGATCTGTTCGCGGAGCTGGGAATTTGTGTTGCAGACGTTTCGTTCCCTGTCTAGGTGACATCCTCAGTGCTTGGGAGCCTCCTGTGAAGCGCTTCTGTGATGTTTCCTCCGGTATTTATAGTGGTTTGTCTCTGCCGCTTCCAGTTTTCAGTTCCACCTGTCCATTGCAGTGGTAGGTATATTGGGTCCAGGTCGATGTGCTAATTGATTGAATCTGTGAATGAGTGCCATGCTTCTAGGAATTCCCTGGCAGTTCTCTGTTTGGCTTGTCCTATTATAGTAGTGTTGTCACAGTCGAATCCATGTTGCTTGTCATCGGCGTGTGTGGCTACAAAGGATAGCTGGTCGTGTCGTTTCGTGACTAGTTGGTGTTCATGGATGTGGACCGTTAGCTGTCTTCCTGTTTGTATTGTCTCCCTCTAAAACTAAACGTGGAGTGGTCTATTGACATGCTGTTAGTTGCAGAGAAGGTAGTAATACTTTGGTTCCAGAGGCTTCGGTGAGCAGCAACACAGCAAAAGTTGCAGGTAAGCTCATTTCCACCGTCCCTGATGACTACACATGTGGGCAGTGCAACCAGCTGCAGCTCCTGCGAGACCGTGTCCAGGAGGTGCAACTGGCTGCTCTCTGGATCATCCAAGATACTGAGAACTTCATAGATAAGAGCTTTAGTGAATTGGTAACGCCCATGTCCCCCCTTGGCCATGTTTGTGTAAAGACTATAATATCCCAGTCACATGTAAAGATCCACGCCCTGAGTTCATAAGCATTACCTGTCAGCCCTGTTCCATTTAAATACACGAAATTTAATCCAACAGGCATTCCTTGCTTACAGCCGTGTTCCAGGCAGACAGTCGCTGGGCGACCACCAGGAATGGCAAAGGGAACAGGCAGAGAGTGCAGGAATCCCCTGTGGTCATTCCTCTCGAAAACAAGTATATCAGTTTGGTTACTGATTGTGAGTGTTGGGAGAAGGGGGATGGGTTTCAGGCAGTGACCGTTCAGGAGAAAGCAGCAGTAGCCAGATTGGTTGCACTGCGACTGGCTCTGGGATAGGATAAAGATAAACAACGCCTTCGAGATAGGAGATTTGATTGTTAGGGAGACACAAACGGGAACCCAGGATGGTGTGTGGCCTTTCAGGTGTCAGGGTCCAGGATGTCTCTAAGTGGCTGCTGAACGTTCTCGGGGAGCGGGGGTGTTTGAGCTGCTAGAAGTCATTGTGTACATTGATACAAATGACACAGGTAGACATAGGAATGTGGTCCTACAGAGTGATTACTGAGTGCTAGGAGAAAAGTTAAAAACCAGGACCTTGACAGTGGTAATCTCCTGATTACTTCCAGTGTCATGAGGTAGTGAAGGTAAGAATTGGAAGATATTGCAGATAAATATGTGACTAAAGAATTGGTGCAGGGGGAGGGATTCGTATTTTTAGATCATTGGGAGCTTTTCTGTGATAGAGTTGACCTGTTCAAGGGGGACTGGTGGCACATGCACTGGAGTGGGAGAGGGGACCAATATCTTCGCAGCCAGTTTTGCCCGTGCTACAAGGGAGTGTTTAAAGGAGATTGGCAGGAGGTGGCATCCTGAAGAGCTGGGAGGCAGGTGTAAGGCTGGAAGGAGATACAGTATTCAGAATAGTACTTTGAAGAGATAGATCAGGCAGGAATACGATTGGGAGCAAGGAATGTCTACGGATTAAATTGCACCTATTTCAATGCAAAATGACGAACAGGTAAGGCCCATGAATTTAGGGTGTGGATAGGTAATCGGCGCTGGATAGAGTAGCTATCACAGAAACATGGCTGAGAGATGGATAGGACTGACAGCTTAATGTAACAGGGTAAAGTGCATTAGGAGGGACAGAGATGGTGGAAAGAGCGGAGGGGGTTCATTTGTGATTAGGGGAGTACGACAGCAGTGATCAGAGATAAAATAACATGTGAATCATCCAATGAGGCTTTGTTGGTGGAATTAAGAAAAAAGAAGGGGATAGTGACATTAATGGGGTTGTACTATAGGCCCCCAAATAATCAACAGGAATTACAGGAACAAAAATATCTAGAGAGATTGGGAAGACGTGCAGGAACATTGAGTTTGTCATAATAGAGGTTTTAATTTTTATAACAGACTGGAACTGCCAGAGCATTGAGCCATTCGATGGCATGGAATCAAGTAGGTGCGTCAGGAAACTCTCCTCAAGCAGTATATATAGGGTCCTAATCAGGAAGGGGCAAAATATGACCTATGTTAAAAAATAGGTCAGGACAGGTGAGTGAGGTGACAGTAGATGTGCACTTTGTGACCAGTGACTAATTTTAAAATAGTTATGGAGAGGGAAAAAATTGACCAAGCATTCTAGTTCTAAATTGGGGCCAAGTTAATTTTGATCGACTCAGACAGGAGTTTGCAGGGGTTGATTAGAGTCGTCTGTTTGCAAGAAAAGGGAGTTCCAGCAAGTGGGAGTTTAAGATCCATATGTTCCTGTGGGTGTGAAAGGAAAGGTGACAGGAATGAGGAACCCTGGATAGCAAGAGATGTTTAGGCTTTGACCAAACAAAATATGGAGGCTTGGCTCAGGTAGAGGCAGTTGGAATCAAGGAAATCCCTGGAGGTGTACAGGGGATATCGGAATTTACTGAAGAAGGAAAACAGGAGGACGAATAGGGGGTATGAGATAACCTTGCCTGAGAAGATCGGGGTGAATCCAAAGAGGTGCTTTAAGTATATTAAAGGAAAAGCAGTAACTAGAGAGAGAATAGGACCCCTCAAAGACCAAAGTGGACATGTGTGTGCAGGACCATATGGATAGGCAATGTCCTCAACAAATATTTCCCCTCTATATTTACAGTGGAGAAAGACATGAATACATGGGAATTTGGGGAAATTAGTGGTGATTACTTGGGGGCAGTCCATATCACAGGAGAGGAGGTATTGGATGCACTAGAATGTTTGTAGTTGGAGAAATCTCATGGGCCTTACCAGATATATCCAAGAACACTACAAGGGGCTAGAGAAGAATTTGCGAGGGCCCTGGCTGATAATTTTGATCATCAGTTACCACAGGTGAGATACCCTAAGGCGGAAGGATGGCAAATATTGTGCCCTTATTAAAGAAGGACTGAAAAATAAAGTCTGGGAAAGACAGACCATTCATCTTAACATCTGTGGGAGGTATATTACTTGAGAAGATTCTAAGGGAGAAGATGTGCATGCATTCGGAAAACAGGGTTTGATTAGGAATAGTAGGCAAGGCGTTTGAATGGAAATTCATGTCTGACGAATTTCCTAAAACACTTTGCTGACGTGACCAGGAAAGTCAAGTAGGGCAGGCCGGTAGACATTCAAACGTGTGTGCTGGAAAAAGCACAGCAGGTAAGGCAGCATTCGACGGGCAGGAGAATCAACATTCCTGGCAGGATTCCATATGGTATACTGGAATAACACCAGGACTATATGGTATACTGGAATAACACCAGGCTATATTGCCCCTCAAGCCTACCTTTCCCTCCATTAAGGTCAGGGCTGATCTATCTCGACTGCAATTTCCCTTTCATGTCCAAATCTTTGTAGCACTCAACTCCCTGATGCGTCAAAATCCATTAACATCTCCCTGTGCCCCAAATCATTTCAGAGGGGTAGCTGTCTGTGATAGAGAAGCCCCAACAGTCGCTACCCGCTGAGAGAAGGAAGCAGTCCTCACACATATACCTTGGCCTATTGACATGAACAAAAGTTATTGACATAGCATCCAGCTGTCAACTGGATTCATTCCTACCATTGAGCAAATCGGTGGTATCCTTTACCTGTGTTCCCCACCTCACCATGCCGCCTCCTCCTACTACCCCACCTTGCCTCTTTATCGTACAAGCACCCCCAGTCCTGAAGAAAGGTTATACCCAAGGTGTGGACTTCTTCTCCTGATGCTGCCTGGTTTGTTGTGTTCTTTTATCCTCCTTCATTCCAACATTTGCGTTTTTAAACCAAAATCTCTTCTTGTGCAGTAGATGAGAGAGAGTGAAGAATCTGTGCCTCATCTTATCCAATAGCCGAGTAAAAAGTAAGGCCTGCAGATGCTGGAGATCACAGCTGAAAATGTGTTGCTGGATAAAGCACAGCAGGTCAGGCAGCTTCCAAGGAACAGGAAATTCGACGTTTCGGGCCAGAGCACTTCATCAGGAATGAGGAGAGGGTGCCAGGCAGGCTAAGATAAAAGGTAGGGAGGAGGAGCCATGGGGAGTGGCGATGGAGATGTGATAGGTGGAAGGAGGTCAAGGTGAGGGTGATAGGCTGGAGTGGGGTGGGGGCGGAGAAGTCAGGAAGAAGATTGCAGGTTAGGAGGGTGGTGCTGAGTTCAAGGGAATCGACTCCCCCCACCTTGTCTCAGTCGATCCAGTAGCTGCGATGGGCTGAATGGCGTTCTCATATTTCCATGAATCCAGCTTCAGATGCCGAATGAACCGCTCGTTTTTAGTCCTTTGGAAATGTTCAGGTTCCAGTAGTACTATTCCATGTTAACAGCACGAGCTTGAATTTTGTCCAGGTTTTGATGCTTTATGCGATCCTTTCTGAGTATCCTAACTTCTGATCGAACTATGGAGGGTCAGACGTTGCTGAAGCAGCTGAAGGTGTTCGTGCCGAGGAAACTACCCGGAAGATCGTCCCACAGAGATATCCTGGGACTGAGAGGATTGATCTCCACCAGCCACATTGTGTTCTGAATGGCCCAACCAGTGGAGAGTTCACAACTGATTCCCACTAGGTTCAAATTTATTCAGTCTCCTTGACAACTTGTTCAGTCATGGAGTAAAAACAACGACAGCAGATGCTGGAAACCAGAGTCTAGATTAAAGTGGTGCAGGAAACGCACGGCAGGTCAGGCAGCTTCCGAGGAGCAGGAAAATCGACGTTTCGGGCAAAGGCTCTTCATCAGGAGCAGATGCAGTGTCCCTGCTGAGTGCAGAGATAAATGAGATAGGGGTGGAGGTGGGGAGAAAGTAGCATATAGTACAATAGTTAAATGGGGGTGGGGATGGAGGTGATAGGTCAGAGAAGAGGGTGGAGTGGTTAGGTTGAAAGGAGTATAGGCAGATAGGACAGGTCATGGGGACGGTACTGAGCTGGATGGTTAGCACTGGTGTGAGGTAGGGGAAGGGGAAATGAGGAAACTAGTGAAGTCTAAATTGAAGCGCTGGGGTTGAAGTGTTCTGAGACAGAAGATGAGACGTTCTTCCTCCAGGCGTCTGGTGGTGAGAGAGCAGCGGTGGAGGACGCCCAGGACCTGCATGTCCTCGGCCGAGTGGGAGGGGGAGTTGTAATGTTGGTAACAGGGCGGTGTGGTTTATTGGTGCGAGTGTCCCGGAGATGTTCCCTAAAGTGCTCTGCTAGGAGGCGTTCAGTCTTCCCAATGTAGACGCGACCACTTTGTGAGAAATGGATGCAATAAATGATCGATGTGGACGTGCAGATAAAACTTTGATGGGTATGCAAGGTTCCTTTAGGGCCTGGGATGGAGATGAGAGAGGATGTGCGTGCGTAGGTGGCAGAGGAGTGTGCCAGGAAGGGAGTGTGGGTTGTTGGGGACGTTGACCTGTCCAGGTAGTCATGGAGGGAACGCTCTTTGCGGAAAGTGGAAATGTCTGAGGAGGGAAATATAACCCCAGTGGTGGGGTCCGTTTGGTGGTGGCAGAAATGTCGCCGAATGATTTGGTGTATGTGAAGGTTGGCAGGGTGGAAGGTGAGCACCAGGAGGGATTCTGTCCTTGTTACGGTTAGAGGGATGGAGTTTGAGGGTGGAGGTGCGGGATGTGGATAAGATGTGTATGAGGGCATCCTTAACCACGTGGGAAAGAAAATTACGGTCTGTAAAGAATGAGGCCATCTGGTGTGTTCTATGGTGGAACTGGTCGTCCTGGGAGCAGATACGGCAGAGGCAGAGGAATTGGGAATGCGGGGTGGAATTTTTGCAGCAGGTAGGGCTATGGGACTCGGTTGGTTTGGGAAATGTAGTCCTGTGGAAATGTTCAGGTAGCTATTGGACTCGGTAAAAATGTCGTTGTCAAGTCAGTCGTCATCAATGGAGATGGAGAGGTCCAGGAAGGGGAGGGAAGTGTCAGAGGTGGTCCAGTTAAATTTAAGATCAGGGTGGAATGTGTTGGTTAAGTTGATGAATTGCTCAACCTCCTCGTGAAAGCACGAAGTGGCGCCAATTTCAGTCATCAATGTAGCGGAGGAAAAGGTGGGGAGTGGTGACAGTGTAATTAGGGAAGATGGACAGTTCTACATAGCCAACAAAGAGACGGGCATAGCTGGGGCCCATACGGGTGCAAATGGCTACCCCTTTGGTCTGGAGGAAGTGGGAGGATTCGAAGGAGAAATTGTTAAGGGTGAGGACCAGTTCAGCCAAACGAATGAGAGTTTCAGTGGAAGGGCAGTTTTGGGGATGTCTGGAGAGGAAAATTTGGAGGGTTTGAAGGTCCTGGTCATGGCGGATGGAGGTGTACAGTGATTGGATATCCAGAGTGAAGATGAGGATTTGGGGGCCGGGGAAATGGAAGCATTGGAGGAGGTGGAGGGCGTGGGTGGCGTCTCGAACGTATGTGTGGAGTTTCTGGACTTGGGAGGATAGGACAGTGTCGAGGTAGATAGAGATGAGTTCAGTGGGGCAGGAGCATGCTGAGCAGGGTGATCAGGCTTGTGGATCTTGGGAAGGAGGTAGAATCGGGCTGTGTGGGGTTCCCGGACGATGAGGTTGGAAGCTGTGGGTGGAAGTTCTCCTCCTGAGGTGATGAGGTTTTGTATGGTCTGGGAGATGATGGTTTGTGTTTGAGCGGTGCGGACATGATCGAGGGGGCGAGAGGAGGAGGTGTCTTCGAGTTAGCGTCTGGCTTCAGCAGTGTAACGATTAGTGCGCCAAACTACCACTGCACCCCCTTTATCTGCTGGCTTGATGGTGAAGTTTGGATTGGAGCAGGCGGAGTGCAGTGCTGTGCGTTGTGAGGGTGAGAGGTTGGAGTGGGGGAAGGGGTAGACAGGTTGAGATTGTTAATGTCTTGGCAGCATTTGGATACAAGGACATCGAGGGCCTGTAATAGGCCAGCATGTGGTGTCCAGGTGGATGGAGTGTGAAATAGGAGGATGTCATTGATGCTACAAAACTGCAAACCAACGAAGTAGAGTCTACAAGACAGACTGCTCCATGTTGTTCCTCCTAGCTCCCTTGATAATGGTTCACGTGTTTTACATTGACGTGGTTTCCCGATGGTACCGAGACACACCGGATGGTTTGTGTGATGTCCCAAGGAAGCATCTTCCATCTCTGAGAAGAGAGACTAATCTTCTGCACGGATGTCACAAGTTTTTGAGAATGACCAACCCTATCAGTGTGTAGCTGCTGACAGGTTTGTGAACAACACGATGCTCAGTGCAGAAACTCACTCCAACTGTACATTCAGATGGTGAGAGTTTGTTCAGAGCATGGAGCTCTCACTTAACCAACATGGGGGATCCACACAGATATGTAAACTATCATAGAGTATTAGAGTCAACAGCCCTTTAGCCCAAACTGGCCCGTTCCGACTAAAATGTTCATCCATGCTAACTCCATTCCCTACATTTGGCCCATATCATTCTAAATGTTTCCGATCATAAGTTTGTCCAAATGTGAAAATATGTATTGCAGAAAACACGTTATATTTCACGATATCAATGTTTTGTTTTGGAAATAATGAATGTTGGTTAATAACACTTAAGTTTCATTGCAATCACATTTTATTCTTTTGTCTCATTACAAGTTAAACACTCATTTCCTTCACAATCTCCCCATGGTACCATCACCACAGGGATTAGTCTGGTGTAACATCTTTACACTGTCTCATTGTGGCAAGGAGATCATTCCTTAAAAAGGGGATAAAATCTGTTCACAGTGCCCCAAATACTGTCTCAATATCACTCTGCAACTTCAATAAAGTGTCTTCACTCTTATACTTCCATAATTTTTTCAAAGAAGGACAGCACTCATTTACTGTGCTGATTACATACTGCTCCGTATGACTTCTGTCAGTGGCTCATGACCAAGGACATACAGCTCCTTTTCACTTAGAGCACTTCCCATCATCTCGCCTTCTCATAAGTACAAAATGAGAAGGATGGTATGTTTTGCCAAATCATTTCGTTGCCGTGCAAAGCGCTATGCTTTAAGCACAGCCATGCCGACAGCACAACACTATTGCCATGAAGATGGTTGAAGATGCTGAGGAGGTGATGGCCTAGCTGTCTTCTCTCTGGAATATTAACCCAGGGACGCAGGTGATGACCCAGACCCCGGATTTGAATCTCTCCACGGCAAATGTTGGAATTTGAATTCAACAAAATATCAGGAATTGAGAATCCAATGAAACAATGAAACCGCTGTGTTTGTCCTACCTGGCACACTCATGCCCTTCAGGGATGAAAATCTACCATCTTCACCTGGTTGGTCTTACATGTGACTCCAGATTCACAGCACTGTGCTTAACACACAATTGCAATTTGAAATGGCCAAGCCAGCCACTCTGTTATATCAAAGTCTACAAAGAAATGAAACGGGATGTATTCAGCACTGACTACTTACATCCCATGGACTGCAGTGCATCGGGAAGGCAGCTGACCAACACCTTCTCAGGACAATGAGGAAAGTAAATTAATTACTGGCCCAGCATCTTACTAATGAATAAAGGAAGATGATCACACTCACGGAAGCGAGACAAGGGACATAGCTCACTTCAAATCGGGACTTTGATATACACCTTACAAGGGCATGAATTTCAATAATATGTGAACAGGAGAAAAATAAATAAGATTAATCTGGATTTTTATTTCCTTTCCAGCTGATCATCAACAATCCCTTTGTTTGTTTCTTCCTCTCTATCTCTCTCTTTCTCTATCTATTCAACTCCCTCTTTTTCCCCTTCACAACAGACATCCCTGTCACCAACATCAGTCCCACTATTTCCCAGTTGCGTTCAGTTTTGATGTATGGTCGTTAGACTCGAAATGTCACTTCTATTTTTCTCTCGACCTGAGGCTGTCAAATATCTTCAGTTTCTCTGGCACTTCCTCGATCTTTTTGTTTCTGATCTCTTGTATCATTCTTTTTTTCATGTTGTTATGACATGGGATGTCTGCATCATTGGCAAGGGCAGCACTTGTTGGCCTCACTAAATGCCTTTTACTGTGAGGCCATTCCTAAAGGCAGTTGGTCTGACGTCAGTTTTAATCCAGACCAGATAATAATGCTGGATATCTTTAACAAAGGACAACAATGAAATAGATGAACTTATTGACGAAGTACTGGTGGGATTATATTAGTAAAATTCGCTTTTATTTCCTGTTCCTGTCATTTGCATTTAAGTTCTGTCATTCTCTGAAATAGCATTTGAAACAGTGTCTTGAATGTAGTACCCTGGGCTACTGAATTACGTGGCTAGCGACATTACTAATCTGACACAGTGTCCCTGTCATGAATTTACTTTACAGAAAAGGACAAGATTGTGATGGAAACATTTGTAACGGAAAGAGTGATGAGAAGAGAACTGGAACCATAAAGTCTGAATTTTACCAAGGTATAGATAATAGATTATTTAGCACCCGCACTGACGTCAAGATGGGGTCCGGGGCATATCATGGAGCTGGTCGTGGGTAGCTTTCGTGATGCAGAGAATACCAAGACATAAATCAATTCAGGGCAAATAGGTACTTCGGAATTGTGAACAGCCTTGTTCTCAGATGTTTGTGAGGGCGGGGTTGTGGGCGGTTCTGAAATTTGTGGAGAATGAATGGACTTGCATTTGAAACTGAAGACAAAAGTTTCGATCTTTACGAAATATAGATAACAGAAATTACTCTGAAGTTCGCCATGGCTTGTGCGAATAATAAATTGATAGACATGGGGAGACTTACCAGGAACGCCAACAATAGCGAGCATGGGATAGTAACCTGCCTGAATAATCAGCAGTACACCATATATCCGACCTGGTAAAAAGTGCCAATGCCTGGAAACAAGGAAAATGCCCCAGGATAAACTCCTGTCCATTGTTCCAACATTCCAGTATATTTTTCTTAGATTCTGAACCGCTGGTGTGACATTCCAGTCTACTGTTCTCAGATTCTGATCCATTGTTGGAACGTTCCAGTCTATGGTTCTCAGATTCTGATCTCTCCTCTCCCTGTCTCTGCAACAGCTGATACCTGTTAGTGTTGGAGGTGATGCATCCTTAGCTATAATGGGATAAAGCATTTCAAGAACCCCTTTACATATAGAAGAGGAAAGCCATCCAGTGACATAATTAGGATCCATGGAAACTGACATCAATCACAATCACAGAACAAACAGTTCCAGTTCACACCTTTCAGTATGCTGCATTCAGTTCACAATAACAATTGGATTGAATTGAATGTTGACATCACTGGCTAATGGTCACATCTCCCAACAGCAATTACTGTCGTGAAGTTAGTTGTGAGGGAAAATTATGGATGCTTTCTCGTCGCAGGCTAGATGCTTCTGCTGTGTTGTCCATTTGCAATACTGTAACTGCCTGAACGCTCCACCCTGACCACCCAAAATAAACACAATCTAGATATTGTTAACATGCTGATTTCGCCTCGACTTGAACAGGTGCCTAGCAACAGATTTTCAGTGGGCATTTTTGCCCTGAACATGCACAGGAAGCGCAGATCTGTCTGGGCATTCCTCTCATTGCTCTAATAAGAAAATGTTGAATCTTCAACACACAATACGATTAAGTACTGTTTTCTGTAAACTCGCAAACAACATAATGCACTTTATTGACTTCAAAGTAGTAAGACTTACATTTTTGGAATTCAGTCCAAAGCCAAACGTGGAATGTTTTCGCAAAACCAGTCCTTGATTGTCCTTGATTTCTTTAAAGAGGCTCTAAGCGACCCAAGATTGTAATATGTCAGAATTTTGAGAGGTTCGTTGTTGTCCTTTTGTTTATACCTAACAGATAATGCCTCATCCAGAAGCCTTTCTTGTCTTTAAAAAGAAACCTGTACAGTCAAGAGGACGTGGCCAACTCCCTAGCTGGACAGGTTGAATCAGTTCTGGGGTTAGTTGAGTCAGGGTCACTGGCCGCTCTCTGCCTCCTTCTGCGCTTCTGACCTTGTAACCTGTCAGCGGTTGTGTCTGTTTTACACTTGGTGCTAAGGGGTTTGTGTATTGGGATTGTTGTAAGTATTCTGGAACAGCATCCTTAAAACGGAATAGCCTGCTGGTTTCAGTTACGATACGTTATTCAGGTATTATATTTTCGGTTCCTTATGTTTCATTTGGTAAATTGGTAAATAAATGTTATGTGTTTACAACTCGGCAGTCTCACCAACTAATTCATTCTGGGAATATCAGCTACACATTAACCTTCAACAAGTAGCAACGTTATGGGCTGGGCTACCTGCTTAAAATGTTTTGAAGGGCCGGTTTATCCCATAACAGACTGGGGGCCCTTTGCAGTATTTAGATAGCGAGTGGCAGTTGTTAGTGTCTCTTATTTGTGGAGTAAACAGAGCTTCAGATAGCGATGGTTCTTGTAGTAACCAAACTTGTTTGGAAGTTGGAAAAAGTGAGCTGGGGCGTTTTACAAAATGCACATAAGTCCAAGCAGCGAGAATTAGTAGACGAAGGGAATTGTAACTACCTCCGAATGTGAGGAAAGATGAGATGATTGTAGCAGTAACTCAGCATTCCAATTTGCTGGAAACTCCAACAGGATCTGTCGAGATGACTAAACTTCAATTGCAAATGAAGCAGCTTGAGTTAGAAGCAGAAATGAAGCAGTTTGAGCTACGACTACAATCAGACGAGGAAGAAAGATAACGAATAGGTTTAGCAGAGGAAAGAGAAAAATAACAAATAGCTTTAGCAGGTGATAAAGGAAAATGGAGAGCATTTGAGCTTCAGAGATGGGCACTTAGAGAACGTGGCTAAACATTTTCAGTGGCCAGTGACTATGTGGGTTTTGTTGACCCAAACAAAACTTGTAGGTAGAGTTGATGAGGTATTCACAACACTATCAGAGGAGGGATCTGGGGTGAATGAGGAGGGGACATTTGCATATGATCTTGTGCCAGAAGCATACAGACAAAGAACATATATAAATTATTAACGATAATGTCCTTGTGATAAAGCAATTCAAATCTACTGCGTACCATCCAAAATTACAGGGAGCACAACAAAGTTAACATTAAACAATCAAAATTGATTAAGGAGAAAGTAGTAAAATATGAGGTGCACTCAATTTTGTTTGTTTATACTGTCTAGTGAACCAGGAATGGAATTTTATTCCCCATCTCCTGGGGATCATTTACATATTGATGAAGAAAATTTTCGTGAGCACGTTTGACAATTTTTTCACCATCCAACCCTATAATGCTGTGGTAGTCCCAATCAATTTTTAGAAAATTAAAATCCCCCTGTATTACAACTTTTATTAAGTTTACATATATCGGAGATCTAACTACATGTTTGTTTTTCAATTTCTTTCTTACTGTTGGAGAGCATTCAGTATAATAACATTGACGTGCTCTTTCCTTTCTTATTTTTAATTTCTAACAATATATTTTAACTGGACGATTTATCACAAATGAACATTTAGTGCAATCTCTTCAAACAGATCGTTGCTGTCTTATTTTTAATGCTACCCGTATATTTTAACTGGATGATTTTCCAGAAATATCTTTCTCAGTTGTAGCATTAATTTATTCCTTAATCAAAATGCGCAGACCTCCCCTCAAAGCCAAAGGAATGATTTTTCTATCCTTTCTGTGACACTTAACACCTGGAACGTTGAATTGTCAGTCTTGAACATCTCTCAGGTGAAAGTGAGGACTGCAAATGCTGGAGATTGGAGTCAAGAATGTGGGGCTGGAAAATTAAGCAGGTCAGGCAGCATCTGAGGAGCAGAAAAATCGCCGTTGCAGGTAAAAGGCCTTCATCAGCTCATTCCTGATGTCGAGCTTTTGCCAAAACGTTGTTTTTCCTGCTTCTGACATGCTGCCTGTCCTGCTATGCTTTCCCAGCACTACATTCTCGAATTGAACATCTCTCAAACAACTTTCTGTAATAAATATGATGCCCCAATCCCATGTTCTTAAACATGCTCTGAGTTCATCAGCCTTCCCTGTAAGACCCCTTACATTTAAATAAATGCAATTGAGTGCTTCAGAATTACTGTATACTTTTGACACTCTCGTTTTTCTTTTTCTAATCGACATGCTATCCTCATATTCATAAACTTCTCCATTCATCCTACAATTTGTTATGCTACTTGGAATATCCCCCTTGCTGTCTCTATCCATATAAAATCTCCATACATAGAATGAGCAAATCTCACTGCTAAGATATTGGTTGCTTCCCAGTTTACATTAGACCATTCTTTTCTGAACAGGTCTTTTCTATTCTAAAATAGATTCCTATTTCCCAAAAATCGAAATCCCGCAACAACATAATAGTTCTTCAGCCATTGATTTTTCTCCTTTAACCTCGTGTTCCTTGCTGGTTGGGTTTGGCATTGGGAGTAAATCAGGAATAACTACTTTTCAGGTTTTATTTTTAATCTTCGACTTCCCCTCTTAAATTAATTCTGTACCGCTTTAACCTTTCCCTAAAATATCACTCCTACCGCTATGTACAGTAAGTTCTGGCTATTGAATTTCACCTTTAACAATGCGCTTGAAAAGTTTAGAGACGTTCTTAATCCTAGCACAAGGAAAGCAACAAACCATCCTAAATCTATGGTCACTGCCATAGAATCTCATGTTGATGCCCCTAACAGAAGAGTTCACTGTAGCAATAATTCTACTAAACCTTGTCAAACGCTGGCGAACATAAGAATCATTCCAAGTGTCCAATAACTGATGGCTCTTCCATTTTCCTCAGATCCTCAGAGACAAAATTCCCCTCAGCAGTTCTAAAAACTGACAATCATTTTGATAGAGTTATAGCCACAAGAGAATTTTGAACTATATTCCTATCGTTTCTGACTGACATCCATCTATCTGACTGAATTGCTGGAGTTTTTTTTTCTAAATCTATCAGCCATCCTCTCTGTCCCTTAAATGTGACCTTAAAAGCAGGATTTCCTTTTACTACACATTATGTTACCTTTCATTACCTACAGATAATGGAAAAATATATACTTATACGTTTCAAACATACAAAAATTAAATAAAATCAACCATTCAACTAATTAAGTCACTAAAATATTCCTCTTCAACAAATTCTTAGAAGAAAAGTCTTCTCCGGACCTGAGCATGTGTAATACTCTCTGGAAGGAAGGGACATCTCCTTTGTTTAAAAAAAATTATTAACTTTTCAAAACTAAAACATCTATTGCTGTGTAATAAAAAAATTAAAATATAAATAGACATTTCTTTTTTTCGTAAACAACCTTAAAAAGATATTTTAAAAAATATTCGTTTGAAAGAAAGTCATGAGTTGTTTTGCTGTTTTTGTTTGCTTTGGAATGTTACCTTAATAAACTATGATACCTATATCAACTACAAAAAAAACTACATGAAATATTTGACTGCCTGAAATCCCAAGAGCAGCTTTAAGATCCATGCTGCTCGAAGAACATTTTTTGGACCTGTTTTTTACAATATGAAGAAAAGTGGGCGTATGTTTTAATAATTTGTTTTCATATCAAGGCAACTTACGATATAATTTGATCTCCTGCCGTGAGGCTATATATGTAGAATTTAATTGAATCTTTATCATCATCTCTCCAGCTCTTTCAAACAAAATCATAAATCTGTGTCCATTTTACAGATGGAAAGTTCATTCAGCTCTGAATGTTGCAGGGAAGGATAGAAAGAACATTATCCAGGTCCACATAAAACACAAATGTTGCAGTGAAAACCACCTAAACCTAATCCAATATTAATTAAATGCAAGCCTTATGAATAAACATACAGAGGCATTTAGTATAAAAGGGCAATTGAGTTCCATGTCCAAAATAAAATTTGTCCAAAATAAGAAAAAAAACCTCAACTGCATCAGGCTGTAAATTCATCGAAATACGAAAAAAAAAACAAGAGAATGGAATTCTCAATTCTTTTCCTGTGAACTACATCTGAAGAACACGAAGGAAATCAAGGCTATATGATGAAGTTCATAAAAGATGTTGGCAAGAATTGGAGGGATGGAGTTTGGGAGAAATGATAAATAATGTTGTTGATGACACAAAGATGAGATGGTGACTCACAGTCAGAAATAACGTGTGAGGGTGCAGGAGTGTATAAACCTATTGTTCAGATGGCCAGGTCAATTGCTGATGAAAATTTACACTGATAAATGTGATACATTTCAGAAGTAACACGACAAGAGAGTACTCAAACTGAAGGGAGGGTCGATTTATTTGATTTTAATTTTAACCAAAGAAGGATCAGGTGTGCTCCCGATGGAGGTGTTTAACAACATGGGTGGGGATATGGACAGGGTGAAGAGAGAACAGCTTTTCCCCTTACTCCGAGGCTCAATAGTAAGGAGACACACCGTAACTATAAAGTGAAGCTGGTCTCATCATTAATGTGTAAACTGTAGAGAAAACTGTCTATTTCTGTACGTATTTGGTTATAAAATATTTCAAGATTTATATTGCCTCCCGAAAAATACACTGTTTTTCCATTCAACTCGCTAACGTTCACAAAACAGGCACATTTTCCCATCTATGATCCAAAGTCCAATATTTACCCGTTCCCTTAACATGCCCAGACCTCTTTAAATTACTTATATCCTCTTCACATTTTCCCTTTCGAACCGTTTCAATGCTTGTAGTCTCCCAAAAAACATTCAAAATATTGTTCATAAGACGTAGATAATGGACATTTTCCAACAATGTTGATAACGTAATATTTTTTACTTAATATCTAAACTATAAAGTTGCAACAATGCTAAAGTGTTTTGTTGTCCCATCACCCACTTCTCAGACTAAAGTTTCAAATAGCCGTTAAATCTAAAAGGACTTGCCAAATCTTTACTTGTGATTTAAATGGCCATTTGTCCCTTGATTATGAAATGGGCATGTTAATTATAGATTGTCTGTCTGACTGTAACAGTGTGATTTGGTTTATTAAGAATGAGGATAGGCCACTTGTTGCCAGGCCTGCTGTGGTAATCAACAAGGCCTGACTGCGATATTTTCTCCACATTAATGTAATGTTCCCCACACACAGAGCAACCTGTATCTCCCTCAACCAAACCCCACGATTCCTGTAACCTTATCCACCAACGATTAATAAAATCCAAAGAACTGTAGATGGAGCAATACAAGTACATAGACATTAATTCTGGCGGTAGGAAATTCAAGTATGCACTTATCCACACTAAACATCACCAGACAGATATGTCAATCTGACTCATTTTACAAAACTATCAATATTCATCTGTAAACTCTTTAGCTTTTCATTACAGCCTGCTTTACCACCTAGCTTTATACCACCTGTGAATTTAGTTACTGCACTCAGTCTCTCCTTCCAGGTCATTTGGGCAGATTGCAAACAATTGAGGTCCGAAAACTGACCGCTGCAGCACCTCAGTAGTTTTATTTCGCCAGAAAAGGCGATTTACCCCAATGCTTTGCTTTCTATTAGTCAGCCAATTCTCTACCCAATTCAAAACTCTACCCTTAAGCCCTGGAATGTAACCTTCTAGATCAGTCATTTATGCACCATCTTGTCAAATGCCGTCTGAAGTTTAGATGTACAGCAGTTACTGCATCACACTTATACACATTATTGGTTACATTCTTAAAGAACTTCAACAGATTTGTCAAGCACAACCTTGCTGACACTGGTAAATTGATTTTTTGTGTTTCCAAGTGTTCAATTATTTCCTACTTTATGGTTGTTGAAGAAACTTCCCCACGAAAGAGGTTAAACTAAATTGTCTAAAGTTGGTGATTTGTTTGCCTATCTCCTGTTTTGAATGTGAGTGCAACATTATTAATTTTCCAATACTTCAGCACTGTTCTAGAATCCAGGAATGCTTTGAAAATCATAACTAATGCATCCAGTACCTCTGCTTTTGTTTCCTTGAAATGATAGACAGCAGGCCGAGGGCCTGACCTGACCTTAATCCCATCAATATATTTAATATCTTCTTCCTCATCATTGTACTTCCATCAAAATCCTTAGCAATTGTTATACATTTTGGGAAGAAATTATCTTCCACAGTGAAAATAGGAAATGTTGGTTTTGCCTCTGCCACTTCTGAGTTTCCCATTTTCCCGTGCCGTTTTCATCCTCCAAAATACCAACATTTTGGTACAGCATTCTTTTCCTTTTTGTCTACTCGCAGAAGTGTTCTTTATCAATTCTTATGATTACTGCTCGTTTTCCTTCGTAGCCAATTTGAGTTTGTTTTTAGTAACCATTTGCTGACAATGTAAGCGTTATTCTTTAAGTCATTCACAGGATGATGGTGTCGCTTGGTTAGACAGCACTCATTGTCCGTCCCTAATTGCCCAGAGAGCAGTTAAGCGTCAACCAAATCTGTGTGGGTTTGACGTCACATGTAGATCAGACCAGGTAAGGATTGTGGTTTCT